>NW_027616483.1:0-293953 GCF_964187855.1 Myxine glutinosa
AACACAAGTGCGAAAAGTGGTTTTTCAACACTAACACAAGTGTGAAAAGTGGTTTTTCAACACTAACACAAGTGCGAAAAGTGGTTTTTCAACACTATCACAAGTGCAAAAAGTGTTTTTTCCACACTAACACAAGTGCGAAAAGTGGTTTTTCAACACTTAGACAAGTGCGAAAAGTGGTTTTTCAACACTAACACAAGTGCGAAAAGTGGTTTTTCAACACTAACACAAGTGCGAAAAGTGGTTTTTCCACACTAATACAAGTGGTAAAAGTGGTTTTTCCACACTAATATAAGTGCAAAAGTGGTTTCCTGCACCAACACAAGTGCGAAAAGTGGTTTTTCAACACTAACACAAGTACGAAAAGTGGTTTTTCAACACTAACACAAGTGCGAAAAGTGGTTTTTCCACACTAATACAAGTGCGCAAAGTGGTTTTTCCACACTAATACAAGTGCAAAAGTGGTTTCCTGCACCAACACAAGTGCGAAAAGTGGTTTTTCAACACTAACACAAGTGCGAAAAGTGGTTTTCCAACAATATCACAAGTGCAAAAAGTGTTTTTTCCACACTAATACAAGTGCAAAAGTGGTTTCCTGCACCAACACAAGTGCGAAAAGAGTTTTTCAACACTAACACAGGTGCGAAAAGTGGTTTTTCAACATTAACACAAGTGCGAAAAGTGGTTTTTCCACACTAATACAAGTGCAAAAGTGGTTTCCTGCACCAACACAAGTGCGAAAAGTGGTTTTTCAACACTACACAAGTGCGAAAAGTGGTTTTTCAACACTAACACAAGTGCGAAAAGTGGTTTTTCAACACTATCACAAGTGCAAAAAGTGTTTTTCCACACTAATACAAGTGCAAAAGTGGTTTCCTGCACCAACACAAGTGCGAAAAGTGGTTTTTCAACACTAACACAAGTGCGAAAAGTGGTTTTTCAACACTAACACAAGTGTGAAAAGTGCTTTTTCCACACTAATACATGGGCAAAACTGGTTTCCTGCACCAACACAAGTGCAAAAAGTGGTTTTTCAACACTAACACAAGTGCGAAAAGTGGTTTTTCAACACTAACACAAGTGCGAAAAGTGTTTTTTCCACACTAATACAAGTGCAAAAGTGGTTTCCTGCACCAACACAAGTGCGAAAAGTGGTTTTTCAACACTAACACAAGTGCGAAAAGTGGTTTTTCAACACTAACACAAGTGCGAAAAGTGGTTTTTCAACACTACCACAAGTGCAAAAAGTGTTTTTTCCACACTAATACAAGTGCAAAAGTGGTTTCCTGCACCAACACAAGTGCGAAAAGTGGTTTTTCAACACTATCACAAGTGCAAAAAGTGGTTTTTCCACACTAATACAAGAGCAAAAGTGGTTTCCTGCACCAACACAAGTGCGAAAAGTGGTTTTTCAACACTAACACAAGTGCGAAAAGTGGTTTTTCAACACTAACACAAGTGCGAAAAGTGGTTTTTCAACACTAACACAAGTGCGAAATGTGGTTTTTCAACACTAACACAAGTGCGAAAAGTGTTTTTTTCCACACTAATACAAGTGCAAAAGTGGTTTCCTGCACCAAAACAAGTGCGAAAAGTGGTTTTTAAACACTATCACAAGTGCAAAAAGTGGTTTTGCCACACTAATACAAGTGCAAAAGTGGTTTCCTGCACCAACACAAGTGCGAAAAGTGGTTTTTCAACACTAACACAAGTACGAAAAGTGGTTTTTCAACACTAACACAAGTGCGAAAAGTGTTTTTTTCCACACTCATACAAGTGCGCAAAGTGGTTTTTCCACACTAATACAAGTGCAAAAGTGGTTTCCTGCACCAACACAAGTGCGAAAAGTGGTTTTTCAACACTAACACAAGTGCGAAAAGTGGTTTTCCAACAATATCACAAGTGCAAAAAGTGTTTTTTCCACACTAATACAAGTGCAAAAGTGGTTTCCTGCACCAACACAAGTGCGAAAAGAGTTTTTCAACACTAACACAGGTGCGAAAAGTGGTTTTTCAACATTAACACAAGTGCGAAAAGTGGTTTTTCCACACTAATACAAGTGCAAAAGTGGTTTCCTGCACCAACACAAGTGCGAAAAGTGGTTTTTCAACACTAACACAAGTGCGAAAAGTGGTTTTTCAACACTAACACAAGTGTGAAAAGTGCTTTTTCCACACTAATACATGGGCAAAACTGGTTTCCTGCACCAACACAAGTGCAAAAAGTGGTTTTTCAACACTAACACAAGTGCGAAAAGTGGTTTTTCAACACTAACACAAGTGCGAAAAGTGTTTTTCCACACTAATACAAGTGCAAAAGTGGTTTCCTGCACCAACACAAGTGCGAAAAGTGGTTTTTCAACACTAACACAAGTGCGAAAAGTGGTTTTTCAACACTAACACAAGTGCGAAAAGTGGTTTTTCAACACTACCACAAGTGCAAAAAGTGTTTTTTCCACACTAATACAAGTGCAAAAGTGGTTTCCTGCACCAACACAAGTGCGAAAAGTGGTTTTTCAACACTATCACAAGTGCAAAAAGTGGTTTTTCCACACTAATACAAGAGCAAAAGTGGTTTCCTGCACCAACACAAGTGCGAAAAGTGGTTTTTCAACACTAACACAAGTGCGAAATGTGGTTTTTCAACACTAACACAAGTGCGAAAAGTGGTTTTTCAACACTATCACAAGTGCAAAAAGTGTTTTTTCCACACTAATACAAGTGCAAAAGTGGTTTCCTGCACCAACACATGTGCGAAAAGTGGTTTTTCCACACTAGCACAAGTGCGAAAAGTGGTTTTTCAACACTAACACAAGTGCGAAAAGTGGTTTTTCCACACTAATACAAGTGCAAAACTGGTTTCCTGCACCAACACAAGTGTGAAAAGTGGTTTTTCAACACTAACACAAGTGCGAAATGTGGTTTTTCAACACTAACACAAGTGCGAAAAGTGTTTTTTCCACACTAATACAAGTGCAAAAGTGGTTTCCTGCACCAAAACAAGTGCGAAAAGTGGTTTTTCAACACTATCACAAGTGCAAAAAGTGGTTTTGCCACACTAATACAAGTGCAAAAGTGGTTTCCTGCACCAACACAAGTGCGAAAAGTGGTTTTTCAACACTAACACAAGTACGAAAAGTGGTTTTTCAACACTAACACAAGTGCGAAAAGTGGTTTTTCCACACTCATACAAGTGCGCAAAGTGGTTTTTCCACACTAATACAAGTGCAAAAGTGGTTTCCTGCACCAACACAAGTGCGAAAAGTGGTTTTTCAACACTAACACAAGTGCGAAAAGTGGTTTTCCAACAATATCACAAGTGCAAAAAGTGTTTTTTCCACACTAATACAAGTGCAAAAGTGGTTTCCTGCACCAACACAAGTGCGAAAAGAGTTTTTCAACACTAACACAGGTGCGAAAAGTGGTTTTTCAACATTAACACAAGTGCGAAAAGTGGTTTTTCCACACTAATACAAGTGCAAAAGTGGTTTCCTGCACCAACACAAGTGCGAAAAGTGGTTTTTCAACACTAACACAAGTGCGAAAAGTGGTTTTTCAACACTAACACAAGTGCGAAAAGTGGTTTTTCAACACTATCACAAGTGCAAAAAGTGTTTTTCCACACTAATACAAGTGCAAAAGTGGTTTCCTGCACCAACACAAGTGCGAAAAGTGGTTTTTCAACACTAACACAAGTGCGAAAAGTGGTTTTTCAACACTAACACAAGTGTGAAAAGTGCTTTTTCCACACTAATACAAGGGCAAAACTGGTTTCCTGCACCAACACAAGTGCAAAAAGTGGTTTTTCAACACTAACACAAGTGCGAAAAGTGGTTTTTCAACACTAACACAAGTGCGAAAAGTGTTTTTTCCACACTAATACAAGTGCAAAAGTGGTTTCCTGCACCAACACAAGTGCGAAAAGTGGTTTTTCAACACTAACACAAGTGCAAAAAGTGGTTTTTCAACACTAACACAAGTGCGAAAAGTGGTTTTTCAACACTACCACAAGTGCAAAAAGTGTTTTTTCCACACTAATACAAGTGCAAAAGTGGCTTCCTGCACCAACACAAGTGCGAAAAGTGGTTTTTCAACACTATCACAAGTGCAAAAAGTGGTTTTTCCACACTAATACAAGAGCAAAAGTGGTTTCCTGCACCAACACAAGTGCGAAAAGTGGTTTTTCAACACTAACACAAGTGCGAAAAGTGGTTTTTCAACACTAACACAAGTGCGAAAAGTGGTTTTTCAACACTATCACAAGTGCAAAAAGTGTTTTTTCCACACTAATACAAGTGCGCAAAGTGGTTTTTCCACACTAATACAAGTGCAAAAGTGGTTTCCTGCACCAACACATGTGCGAAAAGTGGTTTTTCCACACTAGCACAAGTGCGAAAAGTGGTTTTTCAACACTAACACAAGTGCGAAAAGTGGTTTTTCCACACTAATACAAGTGCAAAACTGGTTTCCTGCAGCAACACAAGTGTGAAAAGTGGTTTTTCAACACTAACACAAGTGCGAAAAGTGGTTTTTCAACACTAACACAAGTGCGAAGTGTTTTTTTTCCACACTAATACAAGTGCAAAAGTGGTTTCCTGCACCAAAACAAATGCGAAAAGTGGTTTTTCAACACTATCACAAGTGCAAAAAGTGGTTTTGCCACACTAATACAAGTGCAAAAGTGGTTTCCTGCACCAACACAAGTGCGAAAAGTGGTTTTTCAACACTAACACAAGTGCGAAAAGTGGTTTTTCAACACTAACACAAGTGCGAAAAGTGTTTTTTCAACACTATCACAAGTGCAAAAAGTGTTTTTTCCACACTAATGCAAGTGCAAAAGTGGTTTCCTGCACCAACACAAGTGCGAAAAGTGGTTTTTCAACACTAACACAAGTGCGAAAAGTGGTTTTTCAACACTAACACAAGTGCGAAAAGTGGTTTTTCAACACTATCACAAGTGCAAAAAGTGGTTTTTCCACACTAATACAAGTGCTAAAGTGGTTTTCTGCACCAACACATGTGCGAAAAGTGGTTTTTCAACACTAAGACAAGTGCGAAAAGTGGTTTTTCAACACTAACACAAGTGCGAAAAGTGGTTTTTCAACACTAACACAAGTGCGAAAAGTGGTTTTTCCACAATAATACAAGTGCGAAAAGTGGTTTTTCCACACTAATATAAGTGCAAAAGTGGTTTCCTGCACCAACACAAGTGCGAAAAGTGGTTTTTCAACACTAACACAAGTACGAAAAGTGGTTTTTCAACACTAACACAAGTGCGAAAAGTGGTTTTTCCACACTAATACAAGTGCGCAAAGTGGTTTTTCCACACTAATACAAGTGCAAAAGTGGTTTCCTGCACCAACACAAGTGCGAAAAGTGGTTTTTCAACACTAACACAAGTGCGAAAAGTGGTTTTCCAACAATATCACAAGTGCAAAAAGTGTTTTTTCCACACTAATACAAGTGCAAAAGTGGTTTCCTGCACCAACACAAGTGCGAAAAGAGTTTTTCAACACTAACACAGGTGCGAAAAGTGGTTTTTCAACATTAACATAAGTGCGAAAAGTGGTTTTTCCACACTAATACAACTGCAAAAGTGGTTTCCTGCACCAACACAAGTGCGAAAAGTGGTTTTTCAACACTAACACAAGTGCGAAAAGTGGTTTTTCAACACTAACACAAGTGCGAAAAGTGGTTTTTCAACACTATCACAAGTGCAAAAAGTGTTTTTTCCACACTAATACAAGTGCAAAAGTGGTTTCCTGCACCAACACAAGTGCGAAAAGTGGTTTTTCAACACTAACACACGTGCGAAAAGTGGTTTTTCCACACTAATACAAGGGCAAAACTGGTTTCCTGCACCAACACAAGTGCGAAAAGTGGTTTTTCAACACTAACACAAGTGCGAAAAGTGGTTTTTCAACACTAACACAAGTGCGAAAAGTGTTTTTTCCACACTAATACAAGTGCAAAAGTGGTTTCCTGCACCAACACAAGTACGAAAAGTGGTTTTTCAACACTAACACAAGTGCGAAAAGGGGTTTTTCAACACTAACACAAGTGCGAAAAGTGGTTTTTCCACACTAATACAAGTGCGAAAAGTGGTTTTTCCACACTAATACAAGTGCAAAAGTGGTTTCCTGCACCAACACAGGTGCGAAAAGTGGTTTTTCAACACTAACACAAGTGCGAAAATTGGTTTTTCAACACTAACACAAGTGTGAAAAGTGGTTTTTCCACACTAATACAAGTGCAAAACTGGTTTCCTGCACCAACACAAGTGCGAAAAGTGGTTTTTCAACACTAACACAAGTGCGAAAAGTGTTTTTTCCACACTAATACAAGTGCAAAAGTGGTTTCCTGCACCAACACAAGTGCAAAAAGTGGTTTTTCAACACTAACACAAGTGCGAAAAGGGGTTTTTCAACACTAACACAAGTGCGAAAAGTGGTTTTTCCACACTAATACAAGTGCGAAAAGTGGTTTTTCCACACTAATACAAGTGCAAAAGTGGTTTCCTGCACCAACACACGTGCGAAAAGTGGTTTTTCAACACAAACACAAGTGCGAAAAGTGGTTTTTCAACACTATCACAAGTGCAAAAAGTGTTTTTTCCACACTAATACAAGTGCAAAAGTGGTTTCCTGCACCAACACAAGGGCGAAAAGTGGTTTTTCAACACTAACACAAGTGCGAAAAGTGGTTTTTCAACACTAACACAAGTGCGAAAAGTGGTTTTTCAACACTAACACAAGTGCGAAAAGTGGTTTTTCCACACTAATACAAGTGCAAAAGTGGTTTCCTGCCCCAACACAAGTGCGAAAAGTGGTTTTTCAACACTAACACAAGTGCGAAAAGTGGTTTTTCAACACTAACACAAGTGCAAAAAGTTGTTTTTCCACACTAATGCAAGTGCAAAAGTGGTTTCCTGCACCAACACAAGTGCGAAAAGTGGTTTTTCAACACTAACACAGGTGCGAAAAGTGGTTTTTCAACACTAACACAAGTGCGAAAAGTGATTTTTCCACACTAATGCAAGTGCAAAAGTGGTTTGCTGCACCAACACAAGTGTGAAAAGTGGTTTTTCAACACTAACACAAGTGCGAAAAGTGGTTTTTCAACACTAACACAAGTGCGAAAAGTGGTTTTTCCACACTAATACAAGTGCGCAAAGTGGTTTTTCCACACTAATACAATTGCAAAAGTGGTTTCCTGCACCAACACAAGTGCGAAAAGTGGTTTTTCAACACTAACACAAGTGCGAAAAGTGGTTTTTCAACACTATCACAAGTGCAAAAAGTGTTTTTTCCACACTAATACAAGTGCACAATTGGTTTCCTGCACCAACACAAGTGCGAAAAGTGGTTTTTCAACACTAACACAAGTGCGAAAAGTGGTTTTTCAACACTAACACAAGTGCAAAAAGTGGTTTTTCCACACTAATACAAGTGCAAAAGTGGTTTCCTGCACCAACACAAGTGCGAAAAGTGGTTTTTCAACAATAACACAAGTGCGAAAAGTGGTTTTTCAACACTAACACAAGTGCGAAAAGTGGTTTTCCAACAATATCACAAGTGCAAAAAGTGTTTTTTCCACACTAATACAAGTGCAAAAGTGGTTTCCTGCACCAACACAAGAGCGAAAAGTGTTTTTCAACACTAACACAGGTGCGAAAAGTGGTTTTTCAACACTAACACAAGTGCGAAAAGTGGTTTTTCCACACTAATACAAGTGCAAAAGTGGTTTCCTGCACCAACACAAGTGTGAAAAGTGGTTTTTCAACACTAACACAAGTGCGAAAAGTGGTTTTTCAACACTAACACAAGTGCGAAAGGTGGTTTTTCAACACTATCACAAGTGCAAAAAGTGTTTTTTCCACACTAATACAAGTGCAAAAGTGGTTTCCTGCACCAACACAAGGGCGAAAAGTGGTTTTTCAACACTAACACAAGTGCGAAAAGTGGTTTTTCAACACTAACACAAGTGCGAAAAGTGTTTTTTCAACACTATCACAAGTGCAAAAAGTGTTTTTTCCACACTAATGCAAGTGCAAAAGTGGTTTCCTGCACCAACACAAGTGCGAAAGGTGGTTTTTCAACACTAACACAAGTGCGAAAAGTGGTTTTTCAACACTAACACAAGTGCGAAAAGTGGTTTTTCAACACTATCACAAGTGCAAAAAGTGGTTTTTCCACACTAATGCAAGTGCTAAAGTGGTTTCCTGCACCAACACATGTGCGAAAAGTGGTTTTTCAACACTAAGACAAGTGCGAAAAGTGGTTTTTCAACACTAACACAAGTGCGAAAAGTGGTTTTTCAACACTAACACAAGTGTGAAAAGTGGTTTTTCCACACTAATACAAGTGCGAAAAGTGGTTTTTCCACACTAATATAAGTGCAAAAGTGGTTTCCTGCACCAACACAAGTGCGAAAAGTGGTTTTTCAACACTAACACAAGTACGAAAAGTGGTTTTTCAACACTAACACAAGTGCGAAAAGTGGTTTTTCCACACTAATACAAGTGCGCAAAGTGGTTTTTCCACACTAATACAAGTGCAAAAGTGGTTTCCTGCACCAACACAAGTGCGAAAAGTGGTTTTTCAACACTAACACAAGTGCGAAAAGTGGTTTTCCAACAATATCACAAGTGCAAAAAGTGTTTTTTCCACACTAATACAAGTGCAAAAGTGGTTTCCTGCACCAACACAAGTGCGAAAAGAGTTTTTCAACACTAACACAGGTGCGAAAAGTGGTTTTTCAACATTAACATAAGTACGAAAAGTGGTTTTTCCACACTAATACAACTGCAAAAGTGGTTTCCTGCACCAACACAAGTGCGAAAAGTGGTTTTTCAACACTAACACAAGTGCGAAAAGTGGTTTTTCAACACTAACACAAGTGCGAAAAGTGGTTTTTCAACACTATCACAAGTGCAAAAAGTGTTTTTTCCACACTAATACAAGTGCAAAAGTGGTTTCCTGCACCAACACAAGTGCGAAAAGTGGTTTTTCAACACTAACACACGTGCGAAAAGTGGTTTTGCCACACTAATACAAGGGCAAAACTGGTTTCCTGCACCAACACAAGTGCGAAAAGTGGTTTTTCAACACTAACACAAGTGCGAAAAGTGGTTTTTCAACACTAACACAAGTGCGAAAAGTGTTTTTTCCACACTAATACAAGTGCAAAAGTGGTTTCCTGCACCAACACAAGTGCGAAAAGTGGTTTTTCAACACTAACACAAGTGCGAAAAGCGGTTTTTCAACACTAACACAAGTGCGAAAAGTGGTTTTTCCACACTAATACAAGTGCGAAAAGTGGTTTTTCTACACTAATACAAGTGCAAAAGTGGTTTCCTGCACCAACACAGGGGCGAAAAGTGGTTTTTCAACACTAACACAAGTGCGAAAATTGGTTTTTCAACACTAACACAAGTGTGAAAAGTGGTTTTTCCACACTAATACAAGTGCAAAACTGGTTTCCTGCACCAACACAAGTGCGAAAAGTGGTTTTTCAACACTAACACAAGTGCGAAAAGTGGTTTTTCAACACTAACACAAGTGCGAAAAGTGTTTTTTCCACACTAATACAAGTGCAAAAGTGGTTTCCTGCACCAACACAAGTGCAAAAAGTGGTTTTTCAACACTAACACAAGTGCGAAAAGGGGTTTTTCAACACTAACACAAGTGCGAAAAGTGGTTTTTCCACACTAATACAAGTGCGAAAAGTGGTTTTTCCACACTAATACAAGTGCAAAAGTGGTTTCCTGCACCAACACACGTGCGAAAAGTGGTTTTTCAACACAAACACAAGTGCGAAAAGTGGTTTTTCAACACTATCACAAGTGCAAAAAGTGTTTTTTCCACACAAATACAAGTGCAAAAGTGGTTTCCTGCACCAACACAAGGGCGAAAAGTGGTTTTTCAACACTAACACAAGTGTGAAAAGTGGTTTTTCAACACTAACACAAGTGCGAAAAGTGGTTTTTCAACACTAACACAAGTGCGAAAAGTGGTTTTTCCACACTAATACAAGTGCAAAAGTGGTTTCCTGCCCCAACACAAGTGCGAAAAGTGGTTTTTCAACACTAACACAAGTGCGAAAAGTGGTTTTCCAACACTATCACAAGTGCAAAAAGTTGTTTTTCCACACTAATGCAAGTGCAAAAGTGGTTTCCTGCACCAACACAAGTGCGAAAAGTGGTTTTTCAACACTAACACAAGTGCGAAAAGTGGTTTTCCAACACTATCACAAGTGCAAAAAGTTGTTTTTCCACACTAATGCAAGTGCAAAAGTGGTTTGCTGCACCAACACAAGTGCGAAAAGTGGTTTTTCAACACTAACACAAGTGCGAAAAGTGGTTTTTCAACACTAACACAAGTGCGAAAAGTGGTTTTTCCACACTAATACAAGTGCGCAAAGTGGTTTTTCCACACTAATACAATTGCAAAAGTGGTTTCCTGCACCAACACAAGTGCGAAAAGTGGTTTTTCAACACTAACACAAGTGCGAAAAGTGGTTTTTCAACACTATCACAAGTGCAAAAAGTGTTTTTTCCACACTAATACAAGTGCACAAGTGGTTTCCTGCACCAACACAAGTGCGAAAAGTGGTTTTTCAACACTAACACAAGTGCGAAAAGTGGTTTTTCAACACTAACACAAGTGCAAAAAGTGGTTTTTCCACACTAATACAGGTGCAAAAGTGGTTTCCTGCACCAACACAAGTGCGAAAAGTGGTTTTTCAACAATAACACAAGTGCGAAAAGTGGTTTTTCAACACTAACTCAAGTGCGAAAAGTGGTTTTCCAACAATATCACAAGTGCAAAAAGTGTTTTTTCCACACTAATACAAGTGCAAAAGTGGTTTCCTGCACCAACACAAGAGCGAAAAGTGTTTTTCAACACTAACACAGCTGCGAAAAGTGGTTTTTCAACACTAACACAAGTGCGAAAAGTGGTTTTTCCACACTAATACAAGTGCAAAAGTGGTTTCCTGCACCAACACAAGTGTGAAAAGTGGTTTTTCAACACTAACACAAGTGCGAAAAGTGGTTTTTCAACACTAACACAAGTGCGAAAAGTGGTTTTTCAACACTAACACAAGTGCGAAAAGTGGTTTTTCCACAATAATACAAGTGCGAAAAGTGGTTTTTCCACACTAATATAAGTGCAAAAGTGGTTTCCTGCACCAACACAAGTGCGAAAAGTGGTTTTTCAACACTAACACAAGTACGAAAAGTGGTTTTTCAACACTAACACAAGTGCGAAAAGTGGTTTTTCCACACTAATACAAGTGCGCAAAGTGGTTTTTCCACACTAATACAAGTGCAAAAGTGGTTTCCTGCACCAACACAAGTGCGAAAAGTGGTTTTTCAACACTAACACAAGTGCGAAAAGTGGTTTTCCAACAATATCACAAGTGCAAAAAGTGTTTTTTCCACACTAATACAAGTGCAAAAGTGGTTTCCTGCACCAACACAAGTGCGAAAAGAGTTTTTCAACACTAACACAGGTGCGAAAAGTGGTTTTTCAACATTAACATAAGTGCGAAAAGTGGTTTTTCCACACTAATACAACTGCAAAAGTGGTTTCCTGCACCAACACAAGTGCGAAAAGTGGTTTTTCAACACTAACACAAGTGCGAAAAGTGGTTTTTCAACACTAACACAAGTGCGAAAAGTGGTTTTTCAACACTATCACAAGTGCAAAAAGTGTTTTTTCCACACTAATACAAGTGCAAAAGTGGTTTCCTGCACCAACACAAGTGCGAAAAGTGGTTTTTCAACACTAACACACGTGCGAAAAGTGGTTTTTCCACACTAATACAAGGGCAAAACTGGTTTCCTGCACCAACACAAGTGCGAAAAGTGGTTTTTCAACACTAACACAAGTGCGAAAAGTGGTTTTTCAACACTAACACAAGTGCGAAAAGTGTTTTTTCCACACTAATACAAGTGCAAAAGTGGTTTCCTGCACCAACACAAGTACGAAAAGTGGTTTTTCAACACTAACACAAGTGCGAAAAGGGGTTTTTCAACACTAACACAAGTGCGAAAAGTGGTTTTTCCACACTAATACAAGTGCGAAAAGTGGTTTTTCCACACTAATACAAGTGCAAAAGTGGTTTCCTGCACCAACACAGGTGCGAAAAGTGGTTTTTCAACACTAACACAAGTGCGAAAATTGGTTTTTCAACACTAACACAAGTGTGAAAAGTGGTTTTTCCACACTAATACAAGTGCAAAACTGGTTTCCTGCACCAACACAAGTGCGAAAAGTGGTTTTTCAACACTAACACAAGTGCGAAAAGTGTTTTTTCCACACTAATACAAGTGCAAAAATGGTTTCCTGCACCAACACAAGTGCAAAAAGTGGTTTTTCAACACTAACACAAGTGCGAAAAGGGGTTTTTCAACACTAACACAAGTGCGAAAAGTGGTTTTTCCACACTAATACAAGTGCGAAAAGTGGTTTTTCCACACTAATACAAGTGCAAAAGTGGTTTCCTGCACCAACACACGTGCGAAAAGTGGTTTTTCAACACAAACACAAGTGCGAAAAGTGGTTTTTCAACACTATCACAAGTGCAAAAAGTGTTTTTTCCACACTAATACAAGTGCAAAAGTGGTTTCCTGCACCAACACAAGGGCGAAAAGTGGTTTTTCAACACTAACACAAGTGCGAAAAGTGGTTTTTCAACACTAACACAAGTGCGAAAAGTGGTTTTTCAACACTAACACAAGTGCGAAAAGTGGTTTTTCCACACTAATACAAGTGCAAAAGTGGTTTCCTGCCCCAACACAAGTGCGAAAAGTGGTTTTTCAACACTAACACAAGTGCGAAAAGTGGTTTTTCAACACTAACACAAGTGCAAAAAGTTGTTTTTCCACACTAATGCAAGTGCAAAAGTGGTTTCCTGCACCAACACAAGTGCGAAAAGTGGTTTTTCAACACTAACACAGGTGCGAAAAGTGGTTTTTCAACACTAACACAAGTGCGAAAAGTGATTTTTCCACACTAATGCAAGTGCAAAAGTGGTTTGCTGCACCAACACAAGTGCGAAAAGTGGTTTTTCAACACTAACACAAGTGCGAAAAGTGGTTTTTCAACACTAACACAAGTGCGAAAAGTGGTTTTTCCACACTAATACAAGTGCGCAAAGTGGTTTTTCCACACTAATACAATTGCAAAAGTGGTTTCCTGCACCAACACAAGTGCGAAAAGTGGTTTTTCAACACTAACACAAGTGCGAAAAGTGGTTTTTCAACACTATCACAAGTGCAAAAAGTGTTTTTTCCACACTAATACAAGTGCACAATTGGTTTCCTGCACCAACACAAGTGCGAAAAGTGGTTTTTCAACACTAACACAAGTGCGAAAAGTGGTTTTTCAACACTAACACAAGTGCAAAAAGTGGTTTTTCCACACTAATACAAGTGCAAAAGTGGTTTCCTGCACCAACACAAGTGCGAAAAGTGGTTTTTCAACAATAACACAAGTGCGAAAAGTGGTTTTTCAACACTAACACAAGTGCGAAAAGTGGTTTTCCAACAATATCACAAGTGCAAAAAGTGTTTTTTCCACACTAATACAAGTGCAAAAGTGGTTTCCTGCACCAACACAAGAGCGAAAAGTGTTTTTCAACACTAACACAGGTGCGAAAAGTGGTTTTTCAACACTAACACAAGTGCGAAAAGTGGTTTTTCCACACTAATACAAGTGCAAAAGTGGTTTCCTGCACCAACACAAGTGTGAAAAGTGGTTTTTCAACACTAACACAAGTGCGAAAAGTGGTTTTTCAACACTAACACAAGTGCGAAAGGTGGTTTTTCAACACTATCACAAGTGCAAAAAGTGTTTTTTCCACACTAATACAAGTGCAAAAGTGGTTTCCTGCACCAACACAAGGGCGAAAAGTGGTTTTTCAACACTAACACAAGTGCGAAAAGTGGTTTTTCAACACTAACACAAGTGCGAAAAGTGTTTTTTCAACACTATCACAAGTGCAAAAAGTGTTTTTTCCACACTAATGCAAGTGCAAAAGTGGTTTCCTGCACCAACACAAGTGCGAAAGGTGGTTTTTCAACACTAACACAAGTGCGAAAAGTGGTTTTTCAACACTAACACAAGTGCGAAAAGTGGTTTTTCAACACTATCACAAGTGCAAAAAGTGGTTTTTCCACACTAATGCAAGTGCTAAAGTGGTTTCCTGCACCAACACATGTGCGAAAAGTGGTTTTTCAACACTAAGACAAGTGCGAAAAGTGGTTTTTCAACACTAACACAAGTGCGAAAAGTGGTTTTTCAACACTAACACAAGTGTGAAAAGTGGTTTTTCCACACTAATACAAGTGCGAAAAGTGGTTTTTCCACACTAATATAAGTGCAAAAGTGGTTTCCTGCACCAACACAAGTGCGAAAAGTGGTTTTTCAACACTAACACAAGTACGAAAAGTGGTTTTTCAACACTAACACAAGTGCGAAAAGTGGTTTTTCCACACTAATACAAGTGCGCAAAGTGGTTTTTCCACACTAATACAAGTGCAAAAGTGGTTTCCTGCACCAACACAAGTGCGAAAAGTGGTTTTTCAACACTAACACAAGTGCGAAAAGTGGTTTTCCAACAATATCACAAGTGCAAAAAGTGTTTTTTCCACACTAATACAAGTGCAAAAGTGGTTTCCTGCACCAACACAAGTGCGAAAAGAGTTTTTCAACACTAACACAGGTGCGAAAAGTGGTTTTTCAACATTAACATAAGTACGAAAAGTGGTTTTTCCACACTAATACAACTGCAAAAGTGGTTTCCTGCACCAACACAAGTGCGAAAAGTGGTTTTTCAACACTAACACAAGTGCGAAAAGTGGTTTTTCAACACTAACACAAGTGCGAAAAGTGGTTTTTCAACACTATCACAAGTGCAAAAAGTGTTTTTTCCACACTAATACAAGTGCAAAAGTGGTTTCCTGCACCAACACAAGTGCGAAAAGTGGTTTTTCAACACTAACACACGTGCGAAAAGTGGTTTTGCCACACTAATACAAGGGCAAAACTGGTTTCCTGCACCAACACAAGTGCGAAAAGTGGTTTTTCAACACTAACACAAGTGCGAAAAGTGGTTTTTCAACACTAACACAAGTGCGAAAAGTGTTTTTTCCACACTAATACAAGTGCAAAAGTGGTTTCCTGCACCAACACAAGTGCGAAAAGTGGTTTTTCAACACTAACACAAGTGCGAAAAGGGGTTTTTCAACACTAACACAAGTGCGAAAAGTGGTTTTTCCACACTAATACAAGTGCGAAAAGTGGTTTTTCTACACTAATACAAGTGCAAAAGTGGTTTCCTGCACCAACACAGGGGCGAAAAGTGGTTTTTCAACACTAACACAAGTGCGAAAATTGGTTTTTCAACACTAACACAAGTGTGAAAAGTGGTTTTTCCACACTAATACAAGTGCAAAACTGGTTTCCTGCACCAACACAAGTGCGAAAAGTGGTTTTTCAACACTAACACAAGTGCGAAAAGTGGTTTTTCAACACTAACACAAGTGCGAAAAGTATTTTTTCCACACTAATACAAGTGCAAAAGTGGTTTCCTGCACCAACACAAGTGCAAAAAGTGGTTTTTCAACACTAACACAAGTGCGAAAAGGGGTTTTTCAACACTAACACAAGTGCGAAAAGTGGTTTTTCCACACTAATACAAGTGCGAAAAGTGGTTTTTCCACACTAATACAAGTGCAAAAGTGGTTTCCTGCCCCAACACAAGTGCGAAAAGTGGTTTTTCAACACTAACACAAGTGCGAAAAGTGGTTTTCCAACACTATCACAAGTGCAAAAAGTTGTTTTTCCACACTAATGCAAGTGCAAAAGTGGTTTCCTGCACCAACACAAGTGCGAAAAGTGGTTTTTCAACACTAACACAAGTGCGAAAAGTGGTTTTCCAACACTATCACAAGTGCAAAAAGTTGTTTTTCCACACTAATGCAAGTGCAAAAGTGGTTTGCTGCACCAACACAAGTGCGAAAAGTGGTTTTTCAACACTAACACAAGTGCGAAAAGTGGTTTTTCAACACTAACACAAGTGCGAAAAGTGGTTTTTCCACACTAATACAAGTGCGCAATGTGGTTTTTCCACACTAATACAATTGCAAAAGTGGTTTCCTGCACCAACACAAGTGCGAAAAGTGGTTTTTCAACACTAACACAAGTGCGAAAAGTGGTTTTTCAACACTATCACAAGTGCAAAAAGTGTTTTTTCCACACTAATACAAGTGCACAAGTGGTTTCCTGCACCAACACAAGTGCGAAAAGTGGTTTTTCAACACTAACACAAGTGCGAAAAGTGGTTTTTCAACACTAACACAAGTGCAAAAAGTGGTTTTTCCACACTAATACAGGTGCAAAAGTGGTTTCCTGCACCAACACAAGTGCGAAAAGTGGTTTTTCAACAATAACACAAGTGCGAAAAGTGGTTTTTCAACACTAACTCAAGTGCGAAAAGTGGTTTTCCAACAATATCACAAGTGCAAAAAGTGTTTTTTCCACACTAATACAAGTGCAAAAGTGGTTTCCTGCACCAACACAAGAGCGAAAAGTGTTTTTCAACACTAACACAGCTGCGAAAAGTGGTTTTTCAACACTAACACAAGTGCGAAAAGTGGTTTTTCCACACTAATACAAGTGCAAAAGTGGTTTCCTGCACCAACACAAGTGTGAAAAGTGGTTTTTCAACACTAACACAAGTGCGAAAAGTGGTTTTTCAACACTAACACAAGTGCGAAAGGTGGTTTTTCAACACTATCACAAGTGCAAAAAGTGTTTTTTCCACACTAATACAAGTGCAAAAGTGGTTTCCTGCACCAACACAAGGGCGAAAAGTGGTTTTTCAACACTAACACAAGTTCGAAAAGTGGTTTTTCAACACTAACACAAGTGCGAAAAGTGGTTTTTCCACACTAATACAAGTGCAAAACTGGTTTCCTGCACCAACACAAGTGCGAAAAGTGGTTTTTCAACACTAACACAAGTGCAAAAAGTGGTTTTTCAACACTAACACAAGTGCGAAAAGTGTTTTTTCCACACTAATACAAGTGCAAAAGTGGTTTCCTGCACCCACACAAGTGCGAAAAGTGGTTTTTCAACACTACACAAGTGCGAAAAGGGGTTTTTCAACACTAACACAAGTGCGAAAAGTGTTTTTTCCACACTAATACAAGTGCAAAAGTGGTTTCCTGCACCAACACAAGTGCGAAAAGTGGTTTTTCAACACTAACACAAGTGCGAAAAGGGGTTTTTCAACACTAACACAAGTGCGAAAAGTGGTTTTTCCACACTAATACAAGTGCGAAAAGTGGTTTTTCCACACTAATACAAGTGCAAAAGTGGTTTCCTGCACCAACACAGGGGCGAAAAGTGGTTTTTCAACACTAACACAAGTGCGAAAATTGGTTTTTCAACACTAACACAAGTGTGAAAAGTGGTTTTTCCACACTAATACAAGTGCAAAACTGGTTTCCTGCACCAACACAAGTGCGAAAAGTGGTTTTTCAACACTAACACAAGTGCGAAAAGTGGTTTTTCAACACTAACACAAGTGCGAAAAGTGTTTTTTCCACACTAATACAAGTGCAAAAGTGGTTTCCTGCACCAACACAAGTGCAAAAAGTGGTTTTTCAACACTAACACAAGTGCGAAAAGGGTTTTTTCAACACTAACACAAGTGCGAAAAGTGGTTTTTCCACACTAATACAAGTGCGAAAAGTGGTTTTTCCACACTAATACAAGTGCAAAAGTGGTTTCCTGCACCAACACACGTGCGAAAAGTGGTTTTTCAACACAAACACAAGTGCGAAAAGTGGTTTTTCAACACTATCACAAGTGCAAAAAGTGTTTTTTCCACACTAATACAAGTGCAAAAGTGGTTTCCTGCACCAACACAAGGGCGAAAAGTGGTTTTTCAACACTAACACAAGTGCGAAAAGTGGTTTTTCAACACTAACACAAGTGCGAAAAGTGGTTTTTCAACACTAACACAAGTGCGAAAAGTGGTTTTTCCACACTAATACAAGTGCAAAAGTGGTTTCCTGCCCCAACACAAGTGCGAAAAGTGGTTTTTCAACACTAACACAAGTGCGAAAAGTGGTTTTTCAACACTATCACAAGTGCAAAAAGTTGTTTTTCCACACTAATGCAAGTGCAAAAGTGGTTTCCTGCACCAACACAAGTGCGAAAAGTGGTTTTTCAACAATAACACAGGTGCGAAAAGTGGTTTTTCAACACTAACACAAGTGCGAAAAGTGATTTTTCCACACTAATGCAAGTGCAAAAGTGGTTTGCTGCACCAACACAAGTGCGAAAAGTGGTTTTTCAACACTAACACAAGTGCGAAAAGTGGTTTTTCAACACTAACACAAGTGCGAAAAGTGGTTTTTCCACACTAATACAAGTGCGCAAAGTGGTTTTTCCACACTAATACAATTGCAAAAGTGGTTTCCTGCACCAACACAAGTGCGAAAAGAGTTTTTCAACACTAACACAGGTGCGAAAAGTGGTTTTTCAACATTAACACAAGTGCGAAAAGTGGTTTTTCCACACTAATACAAGTGCAAAAGTGGTTTCCTGCACCAACACAAGTGCGAAAAGTGGTTTTTCAACACTAACACAAGTGCGAAAAGTGGTTTTTCAACACTAACACAAGTGTGAAAAGTGCTTTTTCCACACTAATACATGGGCAAAACTGGTTTCCTGCACCAACACAAGTGCAAAAAGTGGTTTTTCAACACTAACACAAGTGCGAAAAGTGGTTTTTCAACACTAACACAAGTGCGAAAAGTGTTTTTTCCACACTAATACAAGTGCAAAAGTGGTTTCCTGCACCAACACAAGTGCGAAAAGTGGTTTTTCAACACTAACACAAGTGCGAAAAGTGGTTTTTCAACACTAACACAAGTGCGAAAAGTGGTTTTTCAACACTACCACAAGTGCAAAAAGTGTTTTTTCCACACTAATACAAGTGCAAAAGTGGTTTCCTGCACCAACACAAGTGCGAAAAGTGGTTTTTCAACACTATCACAAGTGCAAAAAGTGGTTTTTCCACACTAATACAAGAGCAAAAGTGGTTTCCTGCACCAACACAAGTGCGAAAAGTGGTTTTTCAACACTAACACAAGTGCGAAAAGTGGTTTTTCAACACTAACACAAGTGCGAAAAGTGGTTTTTCAACACTATCACAAGTGCAAAAAGTGTTTTTTCCACACTAATACAAGTGCAAAAGTGGTTTCCTGCACCAACACATGTGCGAAAAGTGGTTTTTCCACACTAGCACAAGTGCGAAAAGTGGTTTTTCAACACTAACACAAGTGCGAAAAGTGGTTTTTCCACACTAATACAAGTGCAAAACTGGTTTCCTGCACCAACACAAGTGTGAAAAGTGGTTTTTCAACACTAACACAAGTGCGAAATGTGGTTTTTCAACACTAACACAAGTGCAAAAAGTGTTTTTTTCCACACTAATACAAGTGCAAAAGTGGTTTCCTGCACCAAAACAAGTGCGAAAAGTGGTTTTTCAACACTATCACAAGTGCAAAAAGTGGTTTTGCCACACTAATACAAGTGCAAAAGTGGTTTCCTGCACCAACACAAGTGCGAAAAGTGGTTTTTCAACACTAACACAAGTACGAAAAGTGGTTTTTCAACACTAACACAAGTGCGAAAAGTGGTTTTTTCCACACTCATACAAGTGCGCAAAGTGGTTTTTCCACACTAATACAAGTGCAAAAGTGGTTTCCTGCACCAACACAAGTGCGAAAAGTGGTTTTTCAACACTAACACAAGTGCGAAAAGTGGTTTTCCAACAATATCACAAGTGCAAAAAGTGTTTTTTCCACACTAATACAAGTGCAAAAGTGGTTTCCTGCACCAACACAAGTGCGAAAAGAGTTTTTCAACACTAACACAGGTGCGAAAAGTGGTTTTTCAACATTAACACAAGTGCGAAAAGTGGATTTTCCACACTAATACAAGTGCAAAAGTGGTTTCCTGCACCAACACAAGTGCGAAAAGTGGTTTTTCAACACTAACACAAGTGCGAAAAGTGGTTTTTCAACACTAAACACAAGTGCGAAAAGTGGTTTTTCAACACTATCACAAGTGCAAAAAGTGTTTTTCCACACTAATACAAGTGCAAAAGTGGTTTCCTGCACCAACACAAGTGCGAAAGTGGTTTTTCAACACTAACACAAGTGCGAAAGTGGTTTTTCAACACTAACACAAGTGTGAAAAGTGCTTTTTCCACACTAATACAAGGGCAAAACTGGTTTCCTGCACCAACACAAGTGCAAAAAGTGGTTTTTCAACACTAACACAAGTGCGAAAAGTGGTTTTTCAACACTAACACAAGTGCGAAAAGTGTTTTTTTCACACTAATACAAGTGCAAAAGTGGTTTCCTGCACCAACACAAGTGCGAAAAGTGGTTTTTCAACACTAACACAAGTGCGAAAAAGTGGTTTTTCAACACTAACACAAGTGCGAAAAGTGGTTTTTCAACACTACCACAAGTGCAAAAAGTGTTTTTTCCACACTAATACAAGTGCAAAAGTGGTTTCCTGCACCAACACAAGTGCGAAAAGTGGTTTTTCAACACTATCACAAGTGCAAAAAGTGGTTTTTCCACACTAATACAAGAGCAAAAGTGGTTTCCTGCACCAACACAAGTGCGAAAAGTGGTTTTTCAACACTAACACAAGTGCGAAAAGTGGTTTTTCAACACTAACACAAGTGCGAAAAGTGGTTTTTCAACACTATCACAAGTGCAAAAAGTGTTTTTTCCACACTAATACAAGTGCGCAAAGTGGTTTTTCCACACTAATACAAGTGCAAAAGTGGTTTCCTGCACCAACACATGTGCGAAAAGTGGTTTTTCCACACTAGCACAAGTGCGAAAAGTGGTTTTTCCAACAATAACACAAGTGCGAAAAGTGGTTTTTCCACACTAATACAAGTGCAAAGCTGGTTTCCTGCACCAACACAAGTGTGAAAAGTGGTTTTTCAACACTAACACAAGTGCGAAAAGTGGTTTTTCAACACTAACACAAGTGCGAAGTGTTTTTTTCCACACTAATACAAGTGCAAAAGTGGTTTCCTGCACCAAAACAAATGCGAAAAGTGGTTTTTCAACACTATCACAAGTGCAAAAAGTGGTTTTGCCCACACTAATACAAGTGCAAAAGTGGTTTCCTGCACCAACACAAGTGCGAAAAGTGGTTTTTCAACACTAACACAAGTGCGAAAAGTGGTTTTCAACACTAACACAAGTGCGAAAAGTGTTTTTTCAACACTATCACAAGTGCAAAAAGTGTTTTTTCCACACTAATGCAAGTGCAAAAGTGGTTTCCTGCACCAACACAAGTGCGAAAAGTGGTTTTTCAACACTAACACAAGTGCGAAAAGTGGTTTTTCAACACTAACACAAGTGCGAAAAGTGGTTTTTCAACACTATCACAAGTGCAAAAAGTGGTTTTTCCACACTAATGCAAGTGCTAAAGTGGTTTCCTGCACCAACACATGTGCGAAAAGTGGTTTTTCAACACTAAGGCAAGTGCGAAAAGTGGTTTTTCAACACTAACACAAGTGCGAAAAGTGGTTTTTCAACACTAACACAAGTGCGAAAAGTGGTTTTTCCACACTAATACAAGTGCGAAAAGTGGTTTTTCCACACTAATTTAAGTGCAAAAGTGGTTTCCTGCACCAACACAAGTGCGAAAAGTGGTTTTTCAACACTAACACAAGTACGAAAAGTGGTTTTTCAACACTAACACAAGTGCGAAAAGTGGTTTTTCCACACTAATACAAGTGCGCAAAGTGGTTTTTCCACACTAATACAAGTGCAAAAGTGGTTTCCTGCACCAACACAAGTGCGAAAAGTGGTTTTTCAACACTAACACAAGTGCGAAAAGTGGTTTTCCAACAATATCACAAGTGCAAAAAGTGTTTTTTCCACACTAATACAAGTGCAAAAGTGGTTTCCTGCACCAACACAAGTGCGAAAAGAGTTTTTCAACACTAACACAGGTGCGAAAAGTGGTTTTTCAACATTAACATAAGTGCGAAAAGTGGTTTTTCCACACTAATACAACTGCAAAAGTGGTTTCCTGCACCAACACAAGTGCGAAAAGTGGTTTTTCAACACTAACACAAGTGCGAAAAGTGGTTTTTCAACACTAACACAAGTGCGAAAAGTGGTTTTTCAACACTATCACAAGTGCAAAAAGTGTTTTTTCCACACTAATACAAGTGCAAAAGTGGTTTCCTGCACCAACACAAGTGCGAAAAGTGGTTTTTCAACACTAACACACGTGCGAAAAGTGGTTTTTCCACACTAATACAAGTGCAAAAGTGGTTTCCTGCACCAACACAAGTGCGAAAAGAGTTTTTCAACACTAACACAGGTGCGAAAAGTGGTTTTTCAACACTAACACAAGTGCGAAAAGTGTTTTTTCCACACTAATACAAGTGCAAAAGTGGTTTCCTGCACCAACACAAGTGCGAAAAGTGGTTTTTCAACACTAACACAAGTGCGAAAAGTGGTTTTTCAACACTAACACAAGTGCGAAAAGTGGTTTTTCAACACTATCACAAGTGCAAAAAGTGTTTTTTCCACACTAATACAAGTGCAAAAGTGGTTTCCTGCACCAACACAAGTGCGAAAAGTGGTTTTTCAACACTAACACAAGTGCGAAAAGTGGTTTTTCAACACTAACACAAGTGTGAAAAGTGGTTTTTCCACACTAATACAAGTGCAAAACTGGTTTCCTGCACCAACACAAGTGCGAAAAGTGGTTTTTCAACACTAACACAAGTGCGAAAAGTGGTTTTTCAACACTAACACAAGTGCGAAAAGTGTTTTTTCCACACTAATACAAGTGCAAAAGTGGTTTCCTGCACCAACACAAGTGCAAAAAGTGGTTTTTCAACACTAACACAAGTGCGAAAAGTGGTTTTTCAACACTAACACAAGTGCGAAAAGTGGTTTTTCAACACTACCACAAGTGCAAAAAGTGTTTTTTCCACACTAATACAAGTGCAAAAGTGGTTTCCTGCACCAACACAAGTGCGAAAAGTGGTTTTTCAACACTATCACAAGTGCAAAAAGTGGTTTTTCCACACTAATACAAGAGCAAAAGTGGTTTCCTGCACCAACACAAGTGCGAAAAGTGGTTTTTCAACACTAACACAAGTGCGAAAAGTGGTTTTTCAACACTAACACAAGTGCGAAAAGTGGTTTTTCAACACTATCACAAGTGCAAAAAGTGTTTTTTCCACACTAATACAAGTGCGCAAAGTGGTTTTTCCACACTAATACAAGTGCAAAAGTGGTTTCCTGCACCAACACATGTGCGAAAAGTGGTTTTTCCACACTAGCACAAGTGCGAAAAGTGGTTTTTCAACACTAACACAAGTGCGAAAAGTGGTTTTTCCACACTAATACAAGTGCAAAGCTGGTTTCCTGCACCAACACAAGTGTGAAAAGTGGTTTTTCAACACTAACACAAGTGCGAAAAGTGGTTTTTCAACACTAACACAAGTGCGAAGTGTTTTTTTCCACACTAATACAAGTGCAAAAGTGGTTTCCTGCACCAAAACAAATGCGAAAAGTGGTTTTTCAACACTATCACAAGTGCAAAAAGTGGTTTTGCCACACTAATACAAGTGCAAAAGTGGTTTCCTGCACCAACACAAGTGCGAAAAGTGGTTTTTCAACACTAACACAAGTGCGAAAAGTGGTTTTTCAACACTAACACAAGTGCGAAAAGTGTTTTTTCAACACTATCACAAGTGCAAAAAGTGTTTTTTCCACACTAATGCAAGTGCAAAAGTGGTTTCCTGCACCAACACAAGTGCGAAAAGTGGTTTTTCAACACTAACACAAGTGCGAAAAGTGGTTTTTCAACACTAACACAAGTGCGAAAAGTGGTTTTTCAACACTATCACAAGTGCAAAAAGTGGTTTTTCCACACTAATGCAAGTGCTAAAGTGGTTTCCTGCACCAACACATGTGCGAAAAGTGGTTTTTCAACACTAAGACAAGTGCGAAAAGTGGTTTTTCAACACTAACACAAGTGCGAAAAGTGGTTTTTCCACACTAATACAAGTGCGAAAAGTGGTTTTTCCACACTAATTTAAGTGCAAAAGTGGTTTCCTGCACCAACACAAGTGCGAAAAGTGGTTTTTCAACACTAACACAAGTACGAAAAGTGGTTTTTCAACACTAACACAAGTGCGAAAAGTGGTTTTTCCACACTAATACAAGTGCGCAAAGTGGTTTTTCCACACTAATACAAGTGCAAAAGTGGTTTCCTGCACCAACACAAGTGCGAAAAGTGGCTTTTCAACACTAACACAAGTGCGAAAAGTGGTTTTCCAACAATATCACAAGTGCAAAAAGTGTTTTTTCCACACTAATACAAGTGCAAAAGTGGTTTCCTGCACCAACACAAGTGCGAAAAGAGTTTTTCAACACTAACACAAGTGTGAAAAGTGGTTTTTCAACACTAACACAAGTGCGAAAAGTGGTTTTTCTACACTAATACAAGTGCAAAAGTGGTTTCCTGCACCAACACAGGGGCGAAAAGTGGTTTTTCAACACTAACACAAGTGCGAAAATTGGTTTTTCAACACTAACACAAGTGTGAAAAGTGGTTTTTCCACACTAATACAAGTGCAAAACTGGTTTCCTGCACCAACACAAGTGCGAAAAGTGGTTTTTCAACACTAACACAAGTGCGAAAAGTGGTTTTTCAACACTAACACAAGTGCGAAAAGTGTTTTTTCCACACTAATACAAGTGCAAAAGTGGTTTCCTGCACCAACACAAGTGCAAAAAGTGGTTTTTCAACACTAACACAAGTGCGAAAAGGGGTTTTTCAACACTAACACAAGTGCGAAAAGTGGTTTTTCCACACTAATACAAGTGCGAAAAGTGGTTTTTCCACACTAATACAAGTGCAAAAGTGGTTTCCTGCACCAACACACGTGCGAAAAGTGGTTTTTCAACACAAACACAAGTGCGAAAAGTGGTTTTTCAACACTATCACAAGTGCAAAAAGTGTTTTTTCCACACAAATACAAGTGCAAAAGTGGTTTCCTGCACCAACACAAGGGCGAAAAGTGGTTTTTCAACACTAACACAAGTGTGAAAAGTGGTTTTTCAACACTAACACAAGTGCGAAAAGTGGTTTTTCAACACTAACACAAGTGCGAAAAGTGGTTTTTCCACACTAATACAAGTGCAAAAGTGGTTTCCTGCCCCAACACAAGTGCGAAAAGTGGTTTTTCAACACTAACACAAGTGCGAAAAGTGGTTTTCCAACACTATCACAAGTGCAAAAAGTTGTTTTTCCACACTAATGCAAGTGCAAAAGTGGTTTCCTGCACCAACACAAGTGCGAAAAGTGGTTTTTCAACACTAACACAAGTGCGAAAAGTGGTTTTCCAACACTATCACAAGTGCAAAAAGTTGTTTTTCCACACTAATGCAAGTGCAAAAGTGGTTTGCTGCACCAACACAAGTGCGAAAAGTGGTTTTTCAACACTAACACAAGTGCGAAAAGTGGTTTTTCAACACTAACACAAGTGCGAAAAGTGGTTTTTCCACACTAATACAAGTGCGCAAAGTGGTTTTTCCACACTAATACAATTGCAAAAGTGGTTTCCTGCACCAACACAAGTGCGAAAAGTGGTTTTTCAACACTAACACAAGTGCGAAAAGTGGTTTTTCAACACTATCACAAGTGCAAAAAGTGTTTTTTCCACACTAATACAAGTGCACAAGTGGTTTCCTGCACCAACACAAGTGCGAAAAGTGGTTTTTCAACACTAACACAAGTGCGAAAAGTGGTTTTTCAACACTAACACAAGTGCAAAAAGTGGTTTTTCCACACTAATACAGGTGCAAAAGTGGTTTCCTGCACCAACACAAGTGCGAAAAGTGGTTTTTCAACAATAACACAAGTGCGAAAAGTGGTTTTTCAACACTAACTCAAGTGCGAAAAGTGGTTTTCCAACAATATCACAAGTGCAAAAAGTGTTTTTTCCACACTAATACAAGTGCAAAAGTGGTTTCCTGCACCAACACAAGAGCGAAAAGTGTTTTTCAACACTAACACAGCTGCGAAAAGTGGTTTTTCAACACTAACACAAGTGCGAAAAGTGGTTTTTCCACACTAATACAAGTGCAAAAGTGGTTTCCTGCACCAACACAAGTGTGAAAAGTGGTTTTTCAACACTAACACAAGTGCGAAAAGTGGTTTTTCAACACTAACACAAGTGCGAAAAGTGGTTTTTCAACACTAACACAAGTGCGAAAAGTGGTTTTTCCACAATAATACAAGTGCGAAAAGTGGTTTTTCCACACTAATATAAGTGCAAAAGTGGTTTCCTGCACCAACACAAGTGCGAAAAGTGGTTTTTCAACACTAACACAAGTACGAAAAGTGGTTTTTCAACACTAACACAAGTGCGAAAAGTGGTTTTTCCACACTAATACAAGTGCGCAAAGTGGTTTTTCCACACTAATACAAGTGCAAAAGTGGTTTCCTGCACCAACACAAGTGCGAAAAGTGGTTTTTCAACACTAACACAAGTGCGAAAAGTGGTTTTCCAACAATATCACAAGTGCAAAAAGTGTTTTTTCCACACTAATACAAGTGCAAAAGTGGTTTCCTGCACCAACACAAGTGCGAAAAGAGTTTTTCAACACTAACACAGGTGCGAAAAGTGGTTTTTCAACATTAACATAAGTGCGAAAAGTGGTTTTTCCACACTAATACAACTGCAAAAGTGGTTTCCTGCACCAACACAAGTGCGAAAAGTGGTTTTTCAACACTAACACAAGTGCGAAAAGTGGTTTTTCAACACTAACACAAGTGCGAAAAGTGGTTTTTCAACACTATCACAAGTGCAAAAAGTGTTTTTTCCACACTAATACAAGTGCAAAAGTGGTTTCCTGCACCAACACAAGTGCGAAAAGTGGTTTTTCAACACTAACACACGTGCGAAAAGTGGTTTTTCCACACTAATACAAGGGCAAAACTGGTTTCCTGCACCAACACAAGTGCGAAAAGTGGTTTTTCAACACTAACACAAGTGCGAAAAGTGGTTTTTCAACACTAACACAAGTGCGAAAAGTGTTTTTTCCACACTAATACAAGTGCAAAAGTGGTTTCCTGCACCAACACAAGTACGAAAAGTGGTTTTTCAACACTAACACAAGTGCGAAAAGGGGTTTTTCAACACTAACACAAGTGCGAAAAGTGGTTTTTCCACACTAATACAAGTGCGAAAAGTGGTTTTTCCACACTAATACAAGTGCAAAAGTGGTTTCCTGCACCAACACAGGTGCGAAAAGTGGTTTTTCAACACTAACACAAGTGCGAAAATTGGTTTTTCAACACTAACACAAGTGTGAAAAGTGGTTTTTCCACACTAATACAAGTGCAAAACTGGTTTCCTGCACCAACACAAGTGCGAAAAGTGGTTTTTCAACACTAACACAAGTGCGAAAAGTGTTTTTTCCACACTAATACAAGTGCAAAAATGGTTTCCTGCACCAACACAAGTGCAAAAAGTGGTTTTTCAACACTAACACAAGTGCGAAAAGGGGTTTTTCAACACTAACACAAGTGCGAAAAGTGGTTTTTCCACACTAATACAAGTGCGAAAAGTGGTTTTTCCACACTAATACAAGTGCAAAAGTGGTTTCCTGCACCAACACACGTGCGAAAAGTGGTTTTTCAACACAAACACAAGTGCGAAAAGTGGTTTTTCAACACTATCACAAGTGCAAAAAGTGTTTTTTCCACACTAATACAAGTGCAAAAGTGGTTTCCTGCACCAACACAAGGGCGAAAAGTGGTTTTTCAACACTAACACAAGTGCGAAAAGTGGTTTTTCAACACTAACACAAGTGCGAAAAGTGGTTTTTCAACACTAACACAAGTGCGAAAAGTGGTTTTTCCACACTAATACAAGTGCAAAAGTGGTTTCCTGCCCCAACACAAGTGCGAAAAGTGGTTTTTCAACACTAACACAAGTGCGAAAAGTGGTTTTTCAACACTAACACAAGTGCAAAAAGTTGTTTTTCCACACTAATGCAAGTGCAAAAGTGGTTTCCTGCACCAACACAAGTGCGAAAAGTGGTTTTTCAACACTAACACAGGTGCGAAAAGTGGTTTTTCAACACTAACACAAGTGCGAAAAGTGATTTTTCCACACTAATGCAAGTGCAAAAGTGGTTTGCTGCACCAACACAAGTGCGAAAAGTGGTTTTTCAACACTAACACAAGTGCGAAAAGTGGTTTTTCAACACTAACACAAGTGCGAAAAGTGGTTTTTCCACACTAATACAAGTGCGCAAAGTGGTTTTTCCACACTAATACAATTGCAAAAGTGGTTTCCTGCACCAACACAAGTGCGAAAAGTGGTTTTTCAACACTAACACAAGTGCGAAAAGTGGTTTTTCAACACTATCACAAGTGCAAAAAGTGTTTTTTCCACACTAATACAAGTGCACAATTGGTTTCCTGCACCAACACAAGTGCGAAAAGTGGTTTTTCAACACTAACACAAGTGCGAAAAGTGGTTTTTCAACACTAACACAAGTGCAAAAAGTGGTTTTTCCACACTAATACAAGTGCAAAAGTGGTTTCCTGCACCAACACAAGTGCGAAAAGTGGTTTTTCAACAATAACACAAGTGCGAAAAGTGGTTTTTCAACACTAACACAAGTGCGAAAAGTGGTTTTCCAACAATATCACAAGTGCAAAAAGTGTTTTTTCCACACTAATACAAGTGCAAAAGTGGTTTCCTGCACCAACACAAGAGCGAAAAGTGTTTTTCAACACTAACACAGGTGCGAAAAGTGGTTTTTCAACACTAACACAAGTGCGAAAAGTGGTTTTTCCACACTAATACAAGTGCAAAAGTGGTTTCCTGCACCAACACAAGTGTGAAAAGTGGTTTTTCAACACTAACACAAGTGCGAAAAGTGGTTTTTCAACACTAACACAAGTGCGAAAGGTGGTTTTTCAACACTATCACAAGTGCAAAAAGTGTTTTTTCCACACTAATACAAGTGCAAAAGTGGTTTCCTGCACCAACACAAGGGCGAAAAGTGGTTTTTCAACACTAACACAAGTGCGAAAAGTGGTTTTTCAACACTAACACAAGTGCGAAAAGTGTTTTTTCAACACTATCACAAGTGCAAAAAATGTTTTTTCCACACTAATGCAAGTGCAAAAGTGGTTTCCTGCACCAACACAAGTGCGAAAGGTGGTTTTTCAACACTAACACAAGTGCGAAAAGTGGTTTTTCAACACTAACACAAGTGCGAAAAGTGGTTTTTCAACACTATCACAAGTGCAAAAAGTGGTTTTTCCACACTAATGCAAGTGCTAAAGTGGTTTCCTGCACCAACACATGTGCGAAAAGTGGTTTTTCAACACTAAGACAAGTGCGAAAAGTGGTTTTTCAACACTAACACAAGTGCGAAAAGTGGTTTTTCAACACTAACACAAGTGTGAAAAGTGGTTTTTCCACACTAATACAAGTGCGAAAAGTGGTTTTTCCACACTAATATAAGTGCAAAAGTGGTTTCCTGCACCAACACAAGTGCGAAAAGTGGTTTTTCAACACTAACACAAGTACGAAAAGTGGTTTTTCAACACTAACACAAGTGCGAAAAGTGGTTTTTCCACACTAATACAAGTGCGCAAAGTGGTTTTTCCACACTAATACAAGTGCAAAAGTGGTTTCCTGCACCAACACAAGTGCGA
Source organism: Myxine glutinosa (assembly GCF_964187855.1). NCBI lineage: Eukaryota > Metazoa > Chordata > Myxini > Myxiniformes > Myxinidae > Myxine > Myxine glutinosa. The sequence continues at coordinate 29,834 of NW_027616483.1, forward strand.
AAAGTGGTTTTTCAACACTAACACAAGTGCGAAAAGTGGTTTTCCAACAATATCACAAGTGCAAAAAGTGTTTTTTCCACACTAATACAAGTGCAAAAGTGGTTTCCTGCACCAACACAAGTGCGAAAAGAGTTTTTCAACACTAACACAGGTGCGAAAAGTGGTTTTTCAACATTAACATAAGTACGAAAAGTGGTTTTTCCACACTAATACAACTGCAAAAGTGGTTTCCTGCACCAACACAAGTGCGAAAAGTGGTTTTTCCACACTAATACAAGTGCAAAAGTGGTTTCCTGCACCAACACAAGTGCGAAAAGTGGTTTTTCAACACTAACACAAGTGCGAAAAGTGGTTTTCCAACAATATCACAAGTGCAAAAAGTGTTTTTTCCACACTAATACAAGTGCAAAAGTGGTTTCCTGCACCAACACAAGTGCGAAAAGAGTTTTTCAACACTAACACAAGTGTGAAAAGTGGTTTTTCAACACTAACACAAGTGCGAAAAGTGGTTTTTCTACACTAATACAAGTGCAAAAGTGGTTTCCTGCACCAACACAGGGGCGAAAAGTGGTTTTTCAACACTAACACAAGTGCGAAAATTGGTTTTTCAACACTAACACAAGTGTGAAAAGTGGTTTTTCCACACTAATACAAGTGCAAAACTGGTTTCCTGCACCAACACAAGTGCGAAAAGTGGTTTTTCAACACTAACACAAGTGCGAAAAGTGGTTTTTCAACACTAACACAAGTGCGAAAAGTGTTTTTTCCACACTAATACAAGTGCAAAAGTGGTTTCCTGCACCAACACAAGTGCGGTTTTTCAACACTAACACAAGTGCGAAAAGGGGTTTTTCAACACTAACACAAGTGCGAAAAGTGGTTTTTCCACACTAATACAAGTGCGAAAAGTGGTTTTTCCACACTAATACAAGTGCAAAAGTGGTTTCCTGCACCAACACACGTGCGAAAAGTGGTTTTTCAACACAAACACAAGTGCGAAAAGTGGTTTTTCAACACTATCACAAGTGCAAAAAGTGTTTTTTCCACACAAATACAAGTGCAAAAGTGGTTTCCTGCACCAACACAAGGGCGAAAAGTGGTTTTTCAACACTAACACAAGTGTGAAAAGTGGTTTTTCAACACTAACACAAGTGCGAAAAGTGGTTTTTCAACACTAACACAAGTGCGAAAAGTGGTTTTTCCACACTAATACAAGTGCAAAAGTGGTTTCCTGCCCCAACACAAGTGCGAAAAGTGGTTTTTCAACACTAACACAAGTGCGAAAAGTGGTTTTCCAACACTATCACAAGTGCAAAAAGTTGTTTTTCCACACTAATGCAAGTGCAAAAGTGGTTTCCTGCACCAACACAAGTGCGAAAAGTGGTTTTTCAACACTAACACAAGTGCGAAAAGTGGTTTTCCAACACTATCACAAGTGCAAAAAGTTGTTTTTCCACCTAATGCAAGTGCAAAAAGTGGTTTGCTGCACCAACACAAGTGCGAAAAGTGGTTTTTCAACACTAACACAAGTGCGAAAAGTGTTTTTCAACACTAACACAAGTGCGAAAAGTGGTTTTTCCACACTAATACAAGTGCGCAAAGTGGTTTTTCCACACTAATACAATTGCAAAAGTGGTTTCCTGCACCAACACAAGTGCGAAAAGTGGTTTTTCAACACTAACACAAGTGCGAAAAGTGGTTTTTCAACACTATCACAAGTGCAAAAAGTGTTTTTTCCACACTAATACAAGTGCACAAGGTGGTTTCCTGCACCAACACAAGTGCGAAAAGTGGTTTTTCAACACTAACACAAGTGCGAAAAGTGGTTTTTCAACACTAACACAAGTGCAAAAAGTGGTTTTTCCACACTAATACAGGTGCAAAAGTGGTTTCCTGCACCAACACAAGTGCGAAAAGTGGTTTTTCAACAATAACACAAGTGCGAAAAGTGGTTTTTCAACACTAACTCAAGTGCGAAAAGTGGTTTTCCAACAATATCACAAGTGCAAAAAGTGTTTTTTCCACACTAATACAAGTGCAAAAGTGGTTTCCTGCACCAACACAAGAGCGAAAAGTGTTTTTCAACACTAACACAGCTGCGAAAAGTGGTTTTTCAACACTAACACAAGTGCGAAAAGTGGTTTTTCCACACTAATACAAGTGCAAAAGTGGTTTCCTGCACCAACACAAGTGTGAAAAGTGGTTTTTCAACACTAACACAAGTGCGAAAAGTGGTTTTTCAACACTAACACAAGTGCGAAAAGTGGTTTTTTCAACACTAACACAAGTGCGAAAAGTGGTTTTTCCACAATAATACAAGTGCGAAAAGTGGTTTTTCCACACTAATATAAGTGCAAAAGTGGTTTCCTGCACCAACACAAGTGCGAAAAGTGGTTTTTCAACACTAACACAAGTACGAAAAGTGGTTTTTCAACACTAACACAAGTGCGAAAAGTGGTTTTTCCACACTAATACAAGTGCGCAAAGTGGTTTTTCCACACTAATACAAGTGCAAAAGTGGTTTCCTGCACCAACACAAGTGCGAAAAGTGGTTTTTCAACACTAACACAAGTGCGAAAAGTGGTTTTCCAACAATATCACAAGTGCAAAAAGTGTTTTTTCCACACTAATACAAGTGCAAAAGTGGTTTCCTGCACCAACACAAGTGCGAAAAGAGTTTTTCAACACTAACACAGGTGCGAAAAGTGGTTTTTCAACATTAACATAAGTGCGAAAAGTGGTTTTTCCACACTAATACAACTGCAAAGTGGTTTCCTGCACCAACACAAGTGCGAAAAGTGGTTTTTCAACACTAACACAAGTGCGAAAAGTGGTTTTTCAACACTAACACAAGTGCGAAAAGTGGTTTTTCAACACTATCACAAGTGCAAAAAGTGTTTTTTCCACACTAATACAAGTGCAAAAGTGGTTTCCTGCACCAACACAAGTGCGAAAAGTGGTTTTTCAACACTAACACACGTGCGAAAAGTGGTTTTTCCACACTAATACAAGGGCAAAACTGGTTTCCTGCACCAACACAAGTGCGAAAAGTGGTTTTTCAACACTAACACAAGTGCGAAAAGTGGTTTTTCAACACTAACACAAGTGCGAAAAGTGTTTTTTCCACACTAATACAAGTGCAAAAGTGGTTTCCTGCACCAACACAAGTACGAAAAGTGGTTTTTCAACACTAACACAAGTGCGAAAAGGGTTTTTCAACACTAACACAAGTGCGAAAAGTGGTTTTTCCACACTAATACAAGTGCGAAAAGTGGTTTTTCCACACTAATACAAGTGCAAAAGTGGTTTCCTGCACCAACACAGGTGCGAAAAGTGGTTTTTCAACACTAACACAAGTGCGAAAATTGGTTTTTCAACACTAACACAAGTGTGAAAAGTGGTTTTTCCACACTAATACAAGTGCAAAACTGGTTTCCTGCACCAACACAAGTGCGAAAAGTGGTTTTTCAACACTAACACAAGTGCGAAAAGTGTTTTTTCCACACTAATACAAGTGCAAAAATGGTTTCCTGCACCAACACAAGTGCAAAAAGTGGTTTTTCAACACTAACACAAGTGCGAAAAGGGGTTTTTCAACACTAACACAAGTGCGAAAAGTGGTTTTTCCACACTAATACAAGTGCGAAAAGTGGTTTTTCCACACTAATACAAGTGCAAAAGTGGTTTCCTGCACCAACACACGTGCGAAAAGTGGTTTTTCAACACAAACACAAGTGCGAAAAGTGGTTTTTCAACACTATCACAAGTGCAAAAAGTGTTTTTTCCACACTAATACAAGTGCAAAAGTGGTTTCCTGCACCAACACAAGGGCGAAAAGTGGTTTTTCAACACTAACACAAGTGCGAAAAGTGGTTTTCCAACACTATCACAAGTGCAAAAAGTTGTTTTTCCACACTAATGCAAGTGCAAAAGTGGTTTGCTGCACCAACACAAGTGCGAAAAGTGGTTTTTCAACACTAACACAAGTGCGAAAAGTGGTTTTTCAACACTAACACAAGTGCGAAAAGTGGTTTTTCCACACTAATACAAGTGCGCAAAGTGGTTTTTCCACACTAATACAATTGCAAAAGTGGTTTCCTGCACCAACACAAGTGCGAAAAGTGGTTTTTCAACACTAACACAAGTGCGAAAAGTGGTTTTTCAACACTATCACAAGTGCAAAAAGTGTTTTTTCCACACTAATACAAGTGCACAAGTGGTTTCCTGCACCAACACAAGTGCGAAAAGTGGTTTTTCAACACTAACACAAGTGCGAAAAGTGGTTTTTCAACACTAACACAAGTGCAAAAAGTGGTTTTTCCACACTAATACAGGTGCAAAAGTGGTTTCCTGCACCAACACAAGTGCGAAAAGTGGTTTTTCAACAATAACACAAGTGCGAAAAGTGGTTTTTCAACACTAACTCAAGTGCGAAAAGTGGTTTTCCAACAATATCACAAGTGCAAAAAGTGTTTTTTCCACACTAATACAAGTGCAAAAGTGGTTTCCTGCACCAACACAAGAGCGAAAAGTGTTTTTCAACACTAACACAGCTGCGAAAAGTGGTTTTTCAACACTAACACAAGTGCGAAAAGTGGTTTTTCCACACTAATACAAGTGCAAAAGTGGTTTCCTGCACCAACACAAGTGTGAAAAGTGGTTTTTCAACACTAACACAAGTGCGAAAAGTGGTTTTTCAACACTAACACAAGTGCGAAAAGTGGTTTTTCAACACTAACACAAGTGCGAAAAGTGGTTTTTCCACAATAATACAAGTGCGAAAAGTGGTTTTTCCACACTAATATAAGTGCAAAAGTGGTTTCCTGCACCAACACAAGTGCGAAAAGTGGTTTTTCAACACTAACACAAGTACGAAAAGTGGTTTTTCAACACTAACACAAGTGCGAAAAGTGGTTTTTCCACACTAATACAAGTGCGCAAAGTGGTTTTTCCACACTAATACAAGTGCAAAAGTGGTTTCCTGCACCAACACAAGTGCGAAAAGTGGTTTTTCAACACTAACACAAGTGCGAAAAGTGGTTTTCCAACAATATCACAAGTGCAAAAAGTGTTTTTTCCACACTAATACAAGTGCAAAAGTGGTTTCCTGCACCAACACAAGTGCGAAAAGAGTTTTTCAACACTAACACAGGTGCGAAAAGTGGTTTTTCAACATTAACATAAGTGCGAAAAGTGGTTTTTCCACACTAATACAACTGCAAAAGTGGTTTCCTGCACCAACACAAGTGCGAAAAGTGGTTTTTCAACACTAACACAAGTGCGAAAAGTGGTTTTTCAACACTAACACAAGTGCGAAAAGTGGTTTTTCAACACTATCACAAGTGCAAAAAGTGTTTTTTCCACACTAATACAAGTGCAAAAGTGGTTTCCTGCACCAACACAAGTGCGAAAAGTGGTTTTTCAACACTAACACACGTGCGAAAAGTGGTTTTTCCACACTAATACAAGGGCAAAACTGGTTTCCTGCACCAACACAAGTGCGAAAAGTGGTTTTTCAACACTAACACAAGTGCGAAAAGTGGTTTTTCAACACTAACACAAGTGCGAAAAGTGTTTTTTCCACACTAATACAAGTGCAAAAGTGGTTTCCTGCACCAACACAAGTACGAAAAGTGGTTTTTCAACACTAACACAAGTGCGAAAAGGGGTTTTTCAACACTAACACAAGTGCGAAAAGTGGTTTTTCCACACTAATACAAGTGCGAAAAGTGGTTTTTCCACACTAATACAAGTGCAAAAGTGGTTTCCTGCACCAACACAGGTGCGAAAAGTGGTTTTTCAACACTAACACAAGTGCGAAAATTGGTTTTTCAACACTAACACAAGTGTGAAAAGTGGTTTTTCCACACTAATACAAGTGCAAAACTGGTTTCCTGCACCAACACAAGTGCGAAAAGTGGTTTTTCAACACTAACACAAGTGCGAAAAGTGTTTTTTCCACACTAATACAAGTGCAAAAATGGTTTCCTGCACCAACACAAGTGCAAAAAGTGGTTTTTCAACACTAACACAAGTGCGAAAAGGGGTTTTTCAACACTAACACAAGTGCGAAAAGTGGTTTTTCCACACTAATACAAGTGCGAAAAGTGGTTTTTCCACACTAATACAAGTGCAAAAGTGGTTTCCTGCACCAACACACGTGCGAAAAGTGGTTTTTCAACACAAACACAAGTGCGAAAAGTGGTTTTTCAACACTATCACAAGTGCAAAAAGTGTTTTTTCCACACTAATACAAGTGCAAAAGTGGTTTCCTGCACCAACACAAGGGCGAAAAGTGGTTTTTCAACACTAACACAAGTGCGAAAAGTGGTTTTTCAACACTAACACAAGTGCGAAAAGTGGTTTTTCAACACTAACACAAGTGCGAAAAGTGGTTTTTCCACACTAATACAAGTGCAAAAGTGGTTTCCTGCCCCAACACAAGTGCGAAAAGTGGTTTTTCAACACTAACACAAGTGCGAAAAGTGGTTTTTCAACACTAACACAAGTGCAAAAAGTTGTTTTTCCACACTAATGCAAGTGCAAAAGTGGTTTCCTGCACCAACACAAGTGCGAAAAGTGGTTTTTCAACACTAACACAGGTGCGAAAAGTGGTTTTTCAACACTAACACAAGTGCGAAAAGTGATTTTTCCACACTAATGCAAGTGCAAAAGTGGTTTGCTGCACCAACACAAGTGCGAAAAGTGGTTTTTCAACACTAACACAAGTGCGAAAAGTGGTTTTTCAACACTAACACAAGTGCGAAAAGTGGTTTTTCCACACTAATACAAGTGCGCAAAGTGGTTTTTCCACACTAATACAATTGCAAAAGTGGTTTCCTGCACCAACACAAGTGCGAAAAGTGGTTTTTCAACACTAACACAAGTGCGAAAAGTGGTTTTTCAACACTATCACAAGTGCAAAAAGTGTTTTTTCCACACTAATACAAGTGCACAATTGGTTTCCTGCACCAACACAAGTGCGAAAAGTGGTTTTTCAACACTAACACAAGTGCGAAAAGTGGTTTTTCAACACTAACACAAGTGCAAAAAGTGGTTTTTCCACACTAATACAAGTGCAAAAGTGGTTTCCTGCACCAACACAAGTGCGAAAAGTGGTTTTTCAACAATAACACAAGTGCGAAAAGTGGTTTTTCAACACTAACACAAGTGCGAAAAGTGGTTTTCCAACAATATCACAAGTGCAAAAAGTGTTTTTTCCACACTAATACAAGTGCAAAAGTGGTTTCCTGCACCAACACAAGAGCGAAAAGTGTTTTTCAACACTAACACAGGTGCGAAAAGTGGTTTTTCAACACTAACACAAGTGCGAAAAGTGGTTTTTCCACACTAATACAAGTGCAAAAGTGGTTTCCTGCACCAACACAAGTGTGAAAAGTGGTTTTTCAACACTAACACAAGTGCGAAAAGTGGTTTTTCAACACTAACACAAGTGCGAAAGGTGGTTTTTCAACACTATCACAAGTGCAAAAAGTGTTTTTTCCACACTAATACAAGTGCAAAAGTGGTTTCCTGCACCAACACAAGGGCGAAAAGTGGTTTTTCAACACTAACACAAGTGCGAAAAGTGGTTTTTCAACACTAACACAAGTGCGAAAAGTGTTTTTTCAACACTATCACAAGTGCAAAAAGTGTTTTTTCCACACTAATGCAAGTGCAAAAGTGGTTTCCTGCACCAACACAAGTGCGAAAGGTGGTTTTTCAACACTAACACAAGTGCGAAAAGTGGTTTTTCAACACTAACACAAGTGCGAAAAGTGGTTTTTCAACACTATCACAAGTGCAAAAAGTGGTTTTTCCACACTAATGCAAGTGCTAAAGTGGTTTCCTGCACCAACACATGTGCGAAAAGTGGTTTTTCAACACTAAGACAAGTGCGAAAAGTGGTTTTTCAACACTAACACAAGTGCGAAAAGTGGTTTTTCAACACTAACACAAGTGTGAAAAGTGGTTTTTCCACACTAATACAAGTGCGAAAAGTGGTTTTTCCACACTAATATAAGTGCAAAAGTGGTTTCCTGCACCAACACAAGTGCGAAAAGTGGTTTTTCAACACTAACACAAGTACGAAAAGTGGTTTTTCAACACTAACACAAGTGCGAAAAGTGGTTTTTCCACACTAATACAAGTGCGCAAAGTGGTTTTTCCACACTAATACAAGTGCAAAAGTGGTTTCCTGCACCAACACAAGTGCGAAAAGTGGTTTTTCAACACTAACACAAGTGCGAAAAGTGGTTTTCCAACAATATCACAAGTGCAAAAAGTGTTTTTTCCACACTAATACAAGTGCAAAAGTGGTTTCCTGCACCAACACAAGTGCGAAAAGAGTTTTTCAACACTAACACAGGTGCGAAAAGTGGTTTTTCAACATTAACATAAGTACGAAAAGTGGTTTTTCCACACTAATACAACTGCAAAAGTGGTTTCCTGCACCAACACAAGTGCGAAAAGTGGTTTTTCAACACTAACACAAGTGCGAAAAGTGGTTTTTCAACACTAACACAAGTGCGAAAAGTGGTTTTTCAACACTATCACAAGTGCAAAAAGTGTTTTTTCCACACTAATACAAGTGCAAAAGTGGTTTCCTGCACCAACACAAGTGCGAAAAGTGGTTTTTCAACACTAACACACGTGCGAAAAGTGGTTTTGCCACACTAATACAAGGGCAAAACTGGTTTCCTGCACCAACACAAGTGCGAAAAGTGGTTTTTCAACACTAACACAAGTGCGAAAAGTGGTTTTTCAACACTAACACAAGTGCGAAAAGTGTTTTTTCCACACTAATACAAGTGCAAAAGTGGTTTCCTGCACCAACACAAGTGCGAAAAGTGGTTTTTCAACACTAACACAAGTGCGAAAAGGGGTTTTTCAACACTAACACAAGTGCGAAAAGTGGTTTTTCCACACTAATACAAGTGCGAAAAGTGGTTTTTCTACACTAATACAAGTGCAAAAGTGGTTTCCTGCACCAACACAGGGGCGAAAAGTGGTTTTTCAACACTAACACAAGTGCGAAAATTGGTTTTTCAACACTAACACAAGTGTGAAAAGTGGTTTTTCCACACTAATACAAGTGCAAAACTGGTTTCCTGCACCAACACAAGTGCGAAAAGTGGTTTTTCAACACTAACACAAGTGCGAAAAGTGGTTTTTCAACACTAACACAAGTGCGAAAAGTGTTTTTTCCACACTAATACAAGTGCAAAAGTGGTTTCCTGCACCAACACAAGTGCAAAAAGTGGTTTTTCAACACTAACACAAGTGCGAAAAGGGGTTTTTCAACACTAACACAAGTGCGAAAAGTGGTTTTTCCACACTAATACAAGTGCGAAAAGTGGTTTTTCCACACTAATACAAGTGCAAAAGTGGTTTCCTGCCCCAACACAAGTGCGAAAAGTGGTTTTTCAACACTAACACAAGTGCGAAAAGTGGTTTTCCAACACTATCACAAGTGCAAAAAGTTGTTTTTCCACACTAATGCAAGTGCAAAAGTGGTTTCCTGCACCAACACAAGTGCGAAAAGTGGTTTTTCAACACTAACACAAGTGCGAAAAGTGGTTTTCCAACACTATCACAAGTGCAAAAAGTTGTTTTTCCACACTAATGCAAGTGCAAAAGTGGTTTGCTGCACCAACACAAGTGCGAAAAGTGGTTTTTCAACACTAACACAAGTGCGAAAAGTGGTTTTTCAACACTAACACAAGTGCGAAAAGTGGTTTTTCCACACTAATACAAGTGCGCAATGTGGTTTTTCCACACTAATACAATTGCAAAAGTGGTTTCCTGCACCAACACAAGTGCGAAAAGTGGTTTTTCAACACTAACACAAGTGCGAAAAGTGGTTTTTCAACACTATCACAAGTGCAAAAAGTGTTTTTTCCACACTAATACAAGTGCACAAGTGGTTTCCTGCACCAACACAAGTGCGAAAAGTGGTTTTTCAACACTAACACAAGTGCGAAAAGTGGTTTTTCAACACTAACACAAGTGCAAAAAGTGGTTTTTCCACACTAATACAGGTGCAAAAGTGGTTTCCTGCACCAACACAAGTGCGAAAAGTGGTTTTTCAACAATAACACAAGTGCGAAAAGTGGTTTTTCAACACTAACTCAAGTGCGAAAAGTGGTTTTCCAACAATATCACAAGTGCAAAAAGTGTTTTTTCCACACTAATACAAGTGCAAAAGTGGTTTCCTGCACCAACACAAGAGCGAAAAGTGTTTTTCAACACTAACACAGCTGCGAAAAGTGGTTTTTCAACACTAACACAAGTGCGAAAAGTGGTTTTTCCACACTAATACAAGTGCAAAAGTGGTTTCCTGCACCAACACAAGTGTGAAAAGTGGTTTTTCAACACTAACACAAGTGCGAAAAGTGGTTTTTCAACACTAACACAAGTGCGAAAGGTGGTTTTTCAACACTATCACAAGTGCAAAAAGTGTTTTTTCCACACTAATACAAGTGCAAAAGTGGTTTCCTGCACCAACACAAGGGCGAAAAGTGGTTTTTCAACACTAACACAAGTTCGAAAAGTGGTTTTTCAACACTAACACAAGTGCGAAAAGTGGTTTTTCCACACTAATACAAGTGCAAAACTGGTTTCCTGCACCAACACAAGTGCGAAAAGTGGTTTTTCAACACTAACACAAGTGCAAAAAGTGGTTTTTCAACACTAACACAAGTGCGAAAAGTGTTTTTTCCACACTAATACAAGTGCAAAAGTGGTTTCCTGCACCCACACAAGTGCGAAAAGTGGTTTTTCAACACTACACAAGTGCGAAAAGGGGTTTTTCAACACTAACACAAGTGCGAAAAGTGTTTTTTCCACACTAATACAAGTGCAAAAGTGGTTTCCTGCACCAACACAAGTGCGAAAAGTGGTTTTTCAACACTAACACAAGTGCGAAAAGGGGTTTTTCAACACTAACACAAGTGCGAAAAGTGGTTTTTCCACACTAATACAAGTGCGAAAAGTGGTTTTTCCACACTAATACAAGTGCAAAAGTGGTTTCCTGCACCAACACAGGGGCGAAAAGTGGTTTTTCAACACTAACACAAGTGCGAAAATTGGTTTTTCAACACTAACACAAGTGTGAAAAGTGGTTTTTCCACACTAATACAAGTGCAAAACTGGTTTCCTGCACCAACACAAGTGCGAAAAGTGGTTTTTCAACACTAACACAAGTGCGAAAAGTGGTTTTTCAACACTAACACAAGTGCGAAAAGTGTTTTTTCCACACTAATGCAAGTGCAAAAGTGGTTTCCTGCACCAACACAAGTGCAAAAAGTGGTTTTTCAACACTAACACAAGTGCGAAAAGGGTTTTTTCAACACTAACACAAGTGCGAAAAGTGGTTTTTCCACACTAATACAAGTGCGAAAAGTGGTTTTTCCACACTAATACAAGTGCAAAAGTGGTTTCCTGCACCAACACACGTGCGAAAAGTGGTTTTTCAACACAAACACAAGTGCGAAAAGTGGTTTTTCAACACTATCACAAGTGCAAAAAGTGTTTTTTCCACACTAATACAAGTGCAAAAGTGGTTTCCTGCACCAACACAAGGGCGAAAAGTGGTTTTTCAACACTAACACAAGTGCGAAAAGTGGTTTTTCAACACTAACACAAGTGCGAAAAGTGGTTTTTCAACACTAACACAAGTGCGAAAAGTGGTTTTTCCACACTAATACAAGTGCAAAAGTGGTTTCCTGCCCCAACACAAGTGCGAAAAGTGGTTTTTCAACACTAACACAAGTGCGAAAAGTGGTTTTTCAACACTATCACAAGTGCAAAAAGTTGTTTTTCCACACTAATGCAAGTGCAAAAGTGGTTTCCTGCACCAACACAAGTGCGAAAAGTGGTTTTTCAACAATAACACAGGTGCGAAAAGTGGTTTTTCAACACTAACACAAGTGCGAAAAGTGATTTTTCCACACAAATGCAAGTGCAAAAGTGGTTTGCTGCACCAACACAAGTGCGAAAAGTGGTTTTTCAACACTAACACAAGTGCGAAAAGTGGTTTTTCAACACTAACACAAGTGCGAAAAGTGGTTTTTCCACACTAATACAAGTGCGCAAAGTGGTTTTTCCACACTAATACAATTGCAAAAGTGGTTTCCTGCACCAACACAAGTGCGAAAAGAGTTTTTCAACACTAACACAGGTGCGAAAAGTGGTTTTTCAACATTAACACAAGTGCGAAAAGTGGTTTTTCCACACTAATACAAGTGCAAAAGTGGTTTCCTGCACCAACACAAGTGCGAAAAGTGGTTTTTCAACACTAACACAAGTGCGAAAAGTGGTTTTTCAACACTAACACAAGTGTGAAAAGTGCTTTTTCCACACTAATACATGGGCAAAACTGGTTTCCTGCACCAACACAAGTGCAAAAAGTGGTTTTTCAACACTAACACAAGTGCGAAAAGTGGTTTTTCAACACTAACACAAGTGCGAAAAGTGTTTTTTCCACACTAATACAAGTGCAAAAGTGGTTTCCTGCACCAACACAAGTGCGAAAAGTGGTTTTTCAACACTAACACAAGTGCGAAAAGTGGTTTTTCAACACTAACACAAGTGCGAAAAGTGGTTTTTCAACACTACCACAAGTGCAAAAAGTGTTTTTTCCACACTAATACAAGTGCAAAAGTGGTTTCCTGCACCAACACAAGTGCGAAAAGTGGTTTTTCAACACTATCACAAGTGCAAAAAGTGGTTTTTCCACACTAATACAAGAGCAAAAGTGGTTTCCTGCACCAACACAAGTGCGAAAAGTGGTTTTTCAACACTAACACAAGTGCGAAAAGTGGTTTTTCAACACTAACACAAGTGCGAAAAGTGGTTTTTCAACACTATCACAAGTGCAAAAAGTGTTTTTTCCACACTAATACAAGTGCAAAAGTGGTTTCCTGCACCAACACATGTGCGAAAAGTGGTTTTTCCACACTAGCACAAGTGCGAAAAGTGGTTTTTCAACACTAACACAAGTGCGAAAAGTGGTTTTTCCACACTAATACAAGTGCAAAACTGGTTTCCTGCACCAACACAAGTGTGAAAAGTGGTTTTTCAACACTAACACAAGTGCGAAATGTGGTTTTTCAACACTAACACAAGTGCAAAAAGTGTTTTTTTCCACACTAATACAAGTGCAAAAGTGGTTTCCTGCACCAAAACAAGTGCGAAAAGTGGTTTTTCAACACTATCACAAGTGCAAAAAGTGGTTTTGCCACACTAATACAAGTGCAAAAGTGGTTTCCTGCACCAACACAAGTGCGAAAAGTGGTTTTTCAACACTAACACAAGTACGAAAAGTGGTTTTTCAACACTAACACAAGTGCGAAAAGTGGTTTTTTCCACACTCATACAAGTGCGCAAAGTGGTTTTTCCACACTAATACAAGTGCAAAAGTGGTTTCCTGCACCAACACAAGTGCGAAAAGTGGTTTTTCAACACTAACACAAGTGCGAAAAGTGGTTTTCCAACAATATCACAAGTGCAAAAAGTGTTTTTTCCACACTAATACAAGTGCAAAAGTGGTTTCCTGCACCAACACAAGTGCGAAAAGAGTTTTTCAACACTAACACAGGTGCGAAAAGTGGTTTTTCAACATTAACACAAGTGCGAAAAGTGGATTTTCCACACTAATACAAGTGCAAAAGTGGTTTCCTGCACCAACACAAGTGCGAAAAGTGGTTTTTCAACACTAACACAAGTGCGAAAAGTGGTTTTTCAACACTAACACAAGTGCGAAAAGTGGTTTTTCAACACTATCACAAGTGCAAAAAGTGTTTTTCCACACTAATACAAGTGCAAAAGTGGTTTCCTGCACCAACACAAGTGCGAAAAGTGGTTTTTCAACACTAACACAAGTGCGAAAAGTGGTTTTTCAACACTAACACAAGTGTGAAAAGTGCTTTTTCCACACTAATACAAGGGCAAAACTGGTTTCCTGCACCAACACAAGTGCAAAAAGTGGTTTTTCAACACTAACACAAGTGCGAAAAGTGGTTTTTCAACACTAACACAAGTGCGAAAAGTGTTTTTTCCACACTAATACAAGTGCAAAAGTGGTTTCCTGCACCAACACAAGTGCGAAAAGTGGTTTTTCAACACTAACACAAGTGCGAAAAGTGGTTTTTCAACACTAACACAAGTGCGAAAAGTGGTTTTTCAACACTACCACAAGTGCAAAAAGTGTTTTTTCCACACTAATACAAGTGCAAAAGTGGTTTCCTGCACCAACACAAGTGCGAAAAGTGGTTTTTCAACACTATCACAAGTGCAAAAAGTGGTTTTTCCACACTAATACAAGAGCAAAAGTGGTTTCCTGCACCAACACAAGTGCGAAAAGTGGTTTTTCAACACTAACACAAGTGCGAAAAGTGGTTTTTCAACACTAACACAAGTGCGAAAAGTGGTTTTTCAACACTATCACAAGTGCAAAAAGTGTTTTTTCCACACTAATACAAGTGCGCAAAGTGGTTTTTCCACACTAATACAAGTGCAAAAGTGGTTTCCTGCACCAACACATGTGCGAAAAGTGGTTTTTCCACACTAGCACAAGTGCGAAAAGTGGTTTTTCAACACTAACACAAGTGCGAAAAGTGGTTTTTCCACACTAATACAAGTGCAAAGCTGGTTTCCTGCACCAACACAAGTGTGAAAAGTGGTTTTTCAACACTAACACAAGTGCGAAAAGTGGTTTTTCAACACTAACACAAGTGCGAAGTGTTTTTTTCCACACTAATACAAGTGCAAAAGTGGTTTCCTGCACCAAAACAAATGCGAAAAGTGGTTTTTCAACACTATCACAAGTGCAAAAAGTGGTTTTGCCACACTAATACAAGTGCAAAAGTGGTTTCCTGCACCAACACAAGTGCGAAAAGTGGTTTTTCAACACTAACACAAGTGCGAAAAGTGGTTTTTCAACACTAACACAAGTGCGAAAAGTGTTTTTTCAACACTATCACAAGTGCAAAAAGTGTTTTTTCCACACTAATGCAAGTGCAAAAGTGGTTTCCTGCACCAACACAAGTGCGAAAAGTGGTTTTTCAACACTAACACAAGTGCGAAAAGTGGTTTTTCAACACTAACACAAGTGCGAAAAGTGGTTTTTCAACACTATCACAAGTGCAAAAAGTGGTTTTTCCACACTAATGCAAGTGCTAAAGTGGTTTCCTGCACCAACACATGTGCGAAAAGTGGTTTTTCAACACTAAGGCAAGTGCGAAAAGTGGTTTTTCAACACTAACACAAGTGCGAAAAGTGGTTTTTCAACACTAACACAAGTGCGAAAAGTGGTTTTTCCACACTAATACAAGTGCGAAAAGTGGTTTTTCCACACTAATTTAAGTGCAAAAGTGGTTTCCTGCACCAACACAAGTGCGAAAAGTGGTTTTTCAACACTAACACAAGTACGAAAAGTGGTTTTTCAACACTAACACAAGTGCGAAAAGTGGTTTTTCCACACTAATACAAGTGCGCAAAGTGGTTTTTCCACACTAATACAAGTGCAAAAGTGGTTTCCTGCACCAACACAAGTGCGAAAAGTGGTTTTTCAACACTAACACAAGTGCGAAAAGTGGTTTTCCAACAATATCACAAGTGCAAAAAGTGTTTTTTCCACACTAATACAAGTGCAAAAGTGGTTTCCTGCACCAACACAAGTGCGAAAAGAGTTTTTCAACACTAACACAGGTGCGAAAAGTGGTTTTTCAACATTAACATAAGTGCGAAAAGTGGTTTTTCCACACTAATACAACTGCAAAAGTGGTTTCCTGCACCAACACAAGTGCGAAAAGTGGTTTTTCAACACTAACACAAGTGCGAAAAGTGGTTTTTCAACACTAACACAAGTGCGAAAAGTGGTTTTTCAACACTATCACAAGTGCAAAAAGTGTTTTTTCCACACTAATACAAGTGCAAAAGTGGTTTCCTGCACCAACACAAGTGCGAAAAGAGGTTTTTCAACACTAACACACGTGCGAAAAGTGGTTTTTCCACACTAATACAAGTGCAAAAGTGGTTTCCTGCACCAACACAAGTGCGAAAAGAGTTTTTCAACACTAACACAGGTGCGAAAAGTGGTTTTTCAACACTAACACAAGTGCGAAAAGTGTTTTTTCCACACTAATACAAGTGCAAAAGTGGTTTCCTGCACCAACACAAGTGCGAAAAGTGGTTTTTCAACACTAACACAAGTGCGAAAAGTGGTTTTTCAACACTAACACAAGTGCGAAAAGTGGTTTTTCAACACTATCACAAGTGCAAAAAGTGTTTTTTCCACACTAATACAAGTGCAAAAGTGGTTTCCTGCACCAACACAAGTGCGAAAAGTGGTTTTTCAACACTAACACAAGTGCGAAAAGTGGTTTTTCAACACTAACACAAGTGTGAAAAGTGGTTTTTCCACACTAATACAAGTGCAAAACTGGTTTCCTGCACCAACACAAGTGCGAAAAGTGGTTTTTCAACACTAACACAAGTGCGAAAAGTGGTTTTTCAACACTAACACAAGTGCGAAAAGTGTTTTTTCCACACTAATACAAGTGCAAAAGTGGTTTCCTGCACCAACACAAGTGCAAAAAGTGGTTTTTCAACACTAACACAAGTGCGAAAAGTGGTTTTTCAACACTAACACAAGTGCGAAAAGTGGTTTTTCAACACTACCACAAGTGCAAAAAGTGTTTTTTCCACACTAATACAAGTGCAAAAGTGGTTTCCTGCACCAACACAAGTGCGAAAAGTGGTTTTTCAACACTATCACAAGTGCAAAAAGTGGTTTTTCCACACTAATACAAGAGCAAAAGTGGTTTCCTGCACCAACACAAGTGCGAAAAGTGGTTTTTCAACACTAACACAAGTGCGAAAAGTGGTTTTTCAACACTAACACAAGTGCGAAAAGTGGTTTTTCAACACTATCACAAGTGCAAAAAGTGTTTTTTCCACACTAATACAAGTGCGCAAAGTGGTTTTTCCACACTAATACAAGTGCAAAAGTGGTTTCCTGCACCAACACATGTGCGAAAAGTGGTTTTTCCACACTAGCACAAGTGCGAAAAGTGGTTTTTCAACACTAACACAAGTGCGAAAAGTGGTTTTTCCACACTAATACAAGTGCAAAGCTGGTTTCCTGCACCAACACAAGTGTGAAAAGTGGTTTTTCAACACTAACACAAGTGCGAAAAGTGGTTTTTCAACACTAACACAAGTGCGAAGTGTTTTTTTCCACACTAATACAAGTGCAAAAGTGGTTTCCTGCACCAAAACAAATGCGAAAAGTGGTTTTTCAACACTATCACAAGTGCAAAAAGTGGTTTTGCCACACTAATACAAGTGCAAAAGTGGTTTCCTGCACCAACACAAGTGCGAAAAGTGGTTTTTCAACACTAACACAAGTGCGAAAAGTGGTTTTTCAACACTAACACAAGTGCGAAAAGTGTTTTTTCAACACTATCACAAGTGCAAAAAGTGTTTTTTCCACACTAATGCAAGTGCAAAAGTGGTTTCCTGCACCAACACAAGTGCGAAAAGTGGTTTTTCAACACTAACACAAGTGCGAAAAGTGGTTTTTCAACACTAACACAAGTGCGAAAAGTGGTTTTTCAACACTATCACAAGTGCAAAAAGTGGTTTTTCCACACTAATGCAAGTGCTAAAGTGGTTTCCTGCACCAACACATGTGCGAAAAGTGGTTTTTCAACACTAAGACAAGTGCGAAAAGTGGTTTTTCAACACTAACACAAGTGCGAAAAGTGGTTTTTCCACACTAATACAAGTGCGAAAAGTGGTTTTTCCACACTAATTTAAGTGCAAAAGTGGTTTCCTGCACCAACACAAGTGCGAAAAGTGGTTTTTCAACACTAACACAAGTACGAAAAGTGGTTTTTCAACACTAACACAAGTGCGAAAAGTGGTTTTTCCACACTAATACAAGTGCGCAAAGTGGTTTTTCCACACTAATACAAGTGCAAAAGTGGTTTCCTGCACCAACACAAGTGCGAAAAGTGGTTTTTCAACACTAACACAAGTGCGAAAAGTGGTTTTCCAACAATATCACAAGTGCAAAAAGTGTTTTTTCCACACTAATACAAGTGCAAAAGTGGTTTCCTGCACCAACACAAGTGCGAAAAGAGTTTTTCAACACTAACACAGGTGCGAAAAGTGGTTTTTCAACATTAACATAAGTGCGAAAAGTGGTTTTTCCACACTAATACAACTGCAAAAGTGGTTTCCTGCACCAACACAAGTGCGAAAAGTGGTTTTTCAACACTAACACAAGTGCGAAAAGTGGTTTTTCAACACTAACACAAGTGCGAAAAGTGGTTTTTCAACACTATCACAAGTGCAAAAAGTGTTTTTTCCACACTAATACAAGTGCAAAAGTGGTTTCCTGCACCAACACAAGTGCGAAAAGAGGTTTTTCAACACTAACACACGTGCGAAAAGTGGTTTTTCCACACTAATACAAGTGCAAAAGTGGTTTCCTGCACCAACACAAGTGCGAAAAGAGTTTTTCAACACTAACACAGGTGCGAAAAGTGGTTTTTCAACACTAACACAAGTGCGAAAAGTGTTTTTTCCACACTAATACAAGTGCAAAAGTGGTTTCCTGCACCAACACAAGTGCGAAAAGTGGTTTTTCAACACTAACACAAGTGCGAAAAGTGGTTTTTCAACACTAACACAAGTGCGAAAAGTGGTTTTTCAACACTATCACAAGTGCAAAAAGTGTTTTTTCCACACTAATACAAGTGCAAAAGTGGTTTCCTGCACCAACACAAGTGCGAAAAGTGGTTTTTCAACACTAACACAAGTGCGAAAAGTGGTTTTTCAACACTAACACAAGTGTGAAAAGTGGTTTTTCCACACTAATACAAGTGCAAAACTGGTTTCCTGCACCAACACAAGTGCGATAAGTGGTTTTTCAACACTAACACAAGTGCGAAAAGTGGTTTTTCAACACTAACACAAGTGCGAAAAGTGTTTTTTCCACACTAATACAAGTGCAAAAGTGGTTTCCTGCACCAACACAAGTGCAAAAAGTGGTTTTTCAACACTAACACAAGTGCGAAAAGTGGTTTTTCAACACTAACACAAGTGCGAAAAGTGGTTTTTCAACACTACCACAAGTGCAAAAAGTGTTTTTTCCACACTAATACAAGTGCAAAAGTGGTTTCCTGCACCAACACAAGTGCGAAAAGTGGTTTTTCAACACTATCACAAGTGCAAAAAGTGGTTTTTCCACACTAATACAAGAGCAAAAGTGGTTTCCTGCACCAACACAAGTGCGAAAAGTGGTTTTTCAACACTAACACAAGTGCGAAAAGTGGTTTTTCAACACTAACACAAGTGCGAAAAGTGGTTTTTCAACACTATCACAAGTGCAAAAAGTGTTTTTTCCACACTAATACAAGTGCGCAAAGTGGTTTTTCCACACTAATACAAGTGCAAAAGTGGTTTCCTGCACCAACACATGTGCGAAAAGTGGTTTTTCCACACTAGCACAAGTGCGAAAAGTGGTTTTTCAACACTAACACAAGTGCGAAAAGTGGTTTTTCCACACTAATACAAGTGCAAAGCTGGTTTCCTGCACCAACACAAGTGTGAAAAGTGGTTTTTCAACACTAACACAAGTGCGAAAAGTGGTTTTTCAACACTAACACAAGTGCGAAGTGTTTTTTTCCACACTAATACAAGTGCAAAAGTGGTTTCCTGCACCAAAACAAATGCGAAAAGTGGTTTTTCAACACTATCACAAGTGCAAAAAGTGGTTTTGCCACACTAATACAAGTGCAAAAGTGGTTTCCTGCACCAACACAAGTGCGAAAAGTGGTTTTTCAACACTAACACAAGTGCGAAAAGTGGTTTTTCAACACTAACACAAGTGCGAAAAGTGTTTTTTCAACACTATCACAAGTGCAAAAAGTGTTTTTTCCACACTAATGCAAGTGCAAAAGTGGTTTCCTGCACCAACACAAGTGCGAAAAGTGGTTTTTCAACACTAACACAAGTGCGAAAAGTGGTTTTTCAACACTAACACAAGTGCGAAAAGTGGTTTTTCAACACTATCACAAGTGCAAAAAGTGGTTTTTCCACACTAATGCAAGTGCTAAAGTGGTTTCCTGCACCAACACATGTGCGAAAAGTGGTTTTTCAACACTAAGACAAGTGCGAAAAGTGGTTTTTCAACACTAACACAAGTGCGAAAAGTGGTTTTTCCACACTAATACAAGTGCGAAAAGTGGTTTTTCCACACTAATTTAAGTGCAAAAGTGGTTTCCTGCACCAACACAAGTGCGAAAAGTGGTTTTTCAACACTAACACAAGTACGAAAAGTGGTTTTTCAACACTAACACAAGTGCGAAAAGTGGTTTTTCCACACTAATACAAGTGCGCAAAGTGGTTTTTCCACACTAATACAAGTGCAAAAGTGGTTTCCTGCACCAACACAAGTGCGAAAAGTGGTTTTTCAACACTAACACAAGTGCGAAAAGTGGTTTTCCAACAATATCACAAGTGCAAAAAGTGTTTTTTCCACACTAATACAAGTGCAAAAGTGGTTTCCTGCACCAACACAAGTGCGAAAAGAGTTTTTCAACACTAACACAGGTGCGAAAAGTGGTTTTTCAACATTAACATAAGTGCGAAAAGTGGTTTTTCCACACTAATACAACTGCAAAAGTGGTTTCCTGCACCAACACAAGTGCGAAAAGTGGTTTTTCAACACTAACACAAGTGCGAAAAGTGGTTTTTCAACACTAACACAAGTGCGAAAAGTGGTTTTTCAACACTATCACAAGTGCAAAAAGTGTTTTTTCCACACTAATACAAGTGCAAAAGTGGTTTCCTGCACCAACACAAGTGCGAAAAGTGGTTTTTCAACACTAACACACGTGCGAAAAGTGGTTTTTCCACACTAATACAAGGGCAAAACTGGTTTCCTGCACCAACACAAGTGCGAAAAGTGGTTTTTCAACACTAACACAAGTGCGAAAAGTGGTTTTTCAACACTAACACAAGTGCGAAAAGTGTTTTTTCCACACTAATACAAGTGCAAAAGTGGTTTCCTGCACCAACACAAGTGCGAAAAGTGGTTTTTCAACACTAACACAAGTGCGAAAAGGGGTTTTTCAACACTAACACAAGTGCGAAAAGTGGTTTTTCCACACTAATACAAGTGCGAAAAGTGGTTTTTCCACACTAATACAAGTGCAAAAGTGGTTTCCTGCACCAACACAGGTGCGAAAAGTGGTTTTTCAACACTAACACAAGTGCGAAAATTGGTTTTTCAACACTAACACAAGTGTGAAAAGTGGTTTTTCCACACTAATACAAGTGCAAAACTGGTTTCCTGCACCAACACAAGTGCGAAAAGTGGTTTTTCAACACTAACACAAGTGCGAAAAGTGGTTTTTCAACACTAACACAAGTGCGAAAAGTGTTTTTTCCACACTAATACAAGTGCAAAAGTGGTTTCCTGCACCAACACAAGTGCAAAAAGTGGTTTTTCAACACTAACACAAGTGCGAAAAGGGGTTTTTCAACACTAACACAAGTGCGAAAAGTGGTTTTTCCACACTAATACAAGTGCGAAAAGTGGTTTTTCCACACTAATACAAGTGCAAAAGTGGTTTCCTGCACCAACACACGTGCGAAAAGTGGTTTTTCAACACAAACACAAGTGCGAAAAGTGGTTTTTCAACACTATCACAAGTGCAAAAAGTGTTTTTTCCACACTAATACAAGTGCAAAAGTGGTTTCCTGCACCAACACAAGGGCGAAAAGTGGTTTTTCAACACTAACACAAGTGCGAAAAGTGGTTTTTCAACACTAACACAAGTGCGAAAAGTGGTTTTTCAACACTAACACAAGTGCGAAAAGTGGTTTTTCCACACTAATACAAGTGCAAAAGTGGTTTCCTGCCCCAACACAAGTGCGAAAAGTGGTTTTTCAACACTAACACAAGTGCGAAAAGTGGTTTTTCAACACTAACACAAGTGCGAAAAGTGGTTTTTCCACACTAATACAAGTGCGAAAAGTGGTTTTTCCCACACTAATTTAAGTGCAAAAGTGGTTTCCTGCACCAACACAAGTGCGAAAAGTGGTTTTTCAACACTAACACAAGTACGAAAAGTGGTTTTTCAACACTAACACAAGTGCGAAAAGTGGTTTTTCCACACTAATACAAGTGCGCAAAGTGGTTTTTCCACACTAATACAAGTGCAAAAGTGGTTTCCTGCACCAACACAAGTGCGAAAAGTGGTTTTTCAACACTAACACAAGTGCGAAAAGTGGTTTTCCAACAATATCACAAGTGCAAAAAGTGTTTTTTCCACACTAATACAAGTGCAAAAGTGGTTTCCTGCACCAACACAAGTGCGAAAAGAGTTTTTCAACACTAACACAGGTGCGAAAAGTGGTTTTTCAACATTAACATAAGTGCAAAAAGTGGTTTTTCCACACTAATACAACTGCAAAAGTGGTTTCCTGCACCAACACAAGTGCGAAAAGTGGTTTTTCAACACTAACACAAGTGCGAAAAGTGGTTTTTCAACACTAACACAAGTGCGAAAAGTGGTTTTTCAACACTATCACAAGTGCAAAAAGTGTTTTTTCCACACTAATACAAGTGCAAAAGTGGTTTCCTGCACCAACACAAGTGCGAAAAGTGGTTTTTCAACACTAACACACGTGCGAAAAGTGGTTTTTCCACACTAATACAAGGGCAAAACTGGTTTCCTGCACCAACACAAGTGCGAAAAGTGGTTTTTCAACACTAACACAAGTGCGAAAAGTGGTTTTTCAACACTAACACAAGTGCGAAAAGTGTTTTTTCCACACTAATACAAGTGCAAAAGTGGTTTCCTGCACCAACACAAGTGCGAAAAGTGGTTTTTCAACACTAACACAAGTGCGAAAAGGGGTTTTTCAACACTAACACAAGTGCGAAAAGTGGTTTTTCCACACTAATACAAGTGCGAAAAGTGGTTTTTCCACACTAATACAAGTGCAAAAGTGGTTTCCTGCACCAACACAGGTGCGAAAAGTGGTTTTTCAACACTAACACAAGTGCGAAAATTGGTTTTTCAACACTAACACAAGTGTGAAAAGTGGTTTTTCCACACTAATATAAGTGCAAAACTGGTTTCCTGCACCAACACAAGTGCGAAAAGTGGTTTTTCAACACTAACACAAGTGCGAAAAGTGGTTTTTCAACACTAACACAAGTGCGAAAAGTGTTTTTTCCACACTAATACAAGTGCAAAAGTGGTTTCCTGCACCAACACAAGTGCAAAAAGTGGTTTTTCAACACTAACACAAGTGCGAAAAGGGGTTTTTCAACACTAACACAAGTGCGAAAAGTGGTTTTTCCACACTAATACAAGTGCGAAAAGTGGTTTTTCCACACTAATACAAGTGCAAAAGTGGTTTCCTGCACCAACACACGTGCGAAAAGTGGTTTTTCAACACAAACACAAGTGCGAAAAGTGGTTTTCAACACTATCACAAGTGCAAAAAGTGTTTTTTCCACACTAATACAAGTGCAAAAGTGGTTTCCTGCACCAACACAAGGGCGAAAAGTGGTTTTTCAACACTAACACAAGTGCGAAAAGTGGTTTTTCAACACTAACACAAGTGCGAAAAGTGGTTTTTCAACACTAACACAAGTGCGAAAAGTGGTTTTTCCACACTAATACAAGTGCAAAAGTGGTTTCCTGCCCCAACACAAGTGCGAAAAGTGGTTTTTCAACACTAACACAAGTGCGAAAAGTGGTTTTTCAACACTATCACAAGTGCAAAAAGTTGTTTTTCCACACTAATGCAAGTGCAAAAGTGGTTTCCTGCACCAACACAAGTGCGAAAAGTGGTTTTTCAACACTAACACAGGTGCGAAAAGTGGTTTTTCAACACTAACACAAGTGCGAAAAGTGATTTTTCCACACTAATGCAAGTGCAAAAGTGGTTTGCTGCACCAACACAAGTGCGAAAAGTGGTTTTTCAACACTAACACAAGTGCGAAAAGTGGTTTTTCAACACTAACACAAGTGCGAAAAGTGGTTTTTCCACACTAATACAAGTGCGCAAAGTGGTTTTTCCACACTAATACAATTGCAAAAGTGGTTTCCTGCACCAACACAAGTGCGAAAAGTGGTTTTTCAACACTAACACAAGTGCGAAAAGTGGTTTTTCAACACTATCACAAGTGCAAAAAGTGTTTTTTCCACACTAATACAAGTGCACAAGTGGTTTCCTGCACCAACACAAGTGCGAAAAGTGGTTTTTCAACACTAACACAAGTGCGAAAAGTGGTTTTTCAACACTATCACAAGTGCAAAAAGTGTTTTTTCCACACTAATACAAGTGCAAAAGTGGTTTCCTGCACCAACACAAGTGCGAAAAGTGGTTTTTCAACACTAACACACGTGCGAAAAGTGGTTTTTCCACACTAATACAAGGGCAAAACTGGTTTCCTGCACCAACACAAGTGCGAAAAGTGGTTTTTCAACACGAACACAAGTGCGAAAAGTGGTTTTTCAACACTAACACAAGTGCGAAAAGTGTTTTTTCCACACTAATACAAGTGCAAAAGTGGTTTCCTGCACCAACACAAGTGCGAAAAGTGGTTTTTCAACACTAACACAAGTGCGAAAAGGGGTTTTTCAACACTAACACAAGTGCGAAAAGTGGTTTTTCCACACTAATACAAGTGCGAAAAGTGGTTTTTCCACACTAATACAAGTGCAAAAGTGGTTTCCTGCACCAACACAGGTGCGAAAAGTGGTTTTTCAACACTAACACAAGTGCGAAAATTGGTTTTTCAACACTAACACAAGTGTGAAAAGTGGTTTTTCCACACTAATACAAGTGCAAAACTGGTTTCCTGCACCAACACAAGTGCGAAAAGTGGTTTTTCAACACTAACACAAGTGCGAAAAGTGGTTTTTCAACACTAACACAAGTGCGAAAAGTGTTTTTTCCACACTAATACAAGTGCAAAAGTGGTTTCCTGCACCAACACAAGTGCAAAAAGTGGTTTTTCAACACGAACACAAGTGCGAAAAGGGTTTTTTCAACACTAACACAAGTGCGAAAAGTGGTTTTTCCACACTAATACAAGTGCGAAAAGTGGTTTTTCCACACTAATACAAGTGCAAAAGTGGTTTCCTGCACCAACACACGTGCGAAAAGTGGTTTTTCAACACAAACACAAGTGCGAAAAGTGGTTTTTCAACACTATCACAAGTGCAAAAAGTGTTTTTTCCACACTAATACAAGTGCAAAAGTGGTTTCCTGCACCAACACAAGGGCGAAAAGTGGTTTTTCAACACTAACACAAGTGCGAAAAGTGGTTTTTCAACACTAACACAAGTGCGAAAAGTGGTTTTTCAACACTAACACAAGTGCGAAAAGTGGTTTTTCCACACTAATACAAGTGCAAAAGTGGTTTCCTGCCCCAACACAAGTGCGAAAAGTGGTTTTTCAACACTAACACAAGTGCGAAAAGTGGTTTTTCAACACTATCACAAGTGCAAAAAGTTGTTTTTCCACACTAATGCAAGTGCAAAAGTGGTTTCCTGCACCAACACAAGTGCGAAAAGTGGTTTTTCAACACTAACACAGGTGCGAAAAGTGGTTTTTCAACACTAACACAAGTGCGAAAAGTGATTTTTCCACACTAATGCAAGTGCAAAAGTGGTTTGCTGCACCAACACAAGTGCGAAAAGTGGTTTTTCAACACTAACACAAGTGCGAAAAGTGGTTTTTCAACACTAACACAAGTGCGAAAAGTGGTTTTTCCACACTAATACAAGTGCGCAAAGTGGTTTTTCCACACTAATACAATTGCAAAAGTGGTTTCCTGCACCAACACAAGTGCGAAAAGAGTTTTTCAACACTAACACAGGTGCGAAAAGTGGTTTTTCAACATTAACACAAGTGCGAAAAGTGGTTTTTCCACACTAATACAAGTGCAAAAGTGGTTTCCTGCACCAACACAAGTGCGAAAAGTGGTTTTTCAACACTAACACAAGTGCGAAAAGTGGTTTTTCAACACTAACACAAGTGTGAAAAGTGCTTTTTCCACACTAATACATGGGCAAAACTGGTTTCCTGCACCAACACAAGTGCAAAAAGTGGTTTTTCAACACTAACACAAGTGCGAAAAGTGGTTTTTCAACACTAACACAAGTGCGAAAAGTGTTTTTTCCACACTAATACAAGTGCAAAAGTGGTTTCCTGCACCAACACAAGTGCGAAAAGTGGTTTTTCAACACTAACACAAGTGCGAAAAGTGGTTTTTCAACACTAACACAAGTGCGAAAAGTGGTTTTTCAACACTACCACAAGTGCAAAAAGTGTTTTTTTCCACACTAATACAAGTGCAAAAGTGGTTTCCTGCACCAACACAAGTGCGAAAAGTGGTTTTTCAACACTATCACAAGTGCAAAAAGTGGTTTTTCCACACTAATACAAGAGCAAAAGTGGTTTCCTGCACCAACACAAGTGCGAAAAGTGGTTTTTCAACACTAACACAAGTGCGAAAAGTGGTTTTTCAACACTAACACAAGTGCGAAAAGTGGTTTTTCAACACTATCACAAGTGCAAAAAGTGTTTTTTTCCACACTAATACAAGTGCAAAAGTGGTTTCCTGCACCAACACATGTGCGAAAAGTGGTTTTTCCACACTAGCACAAGTGCGAAAAGTGGTTTTTTCAACACTAACACAAGTGCGAAAAGTGGTTTTTCCACACTAATACAAGTGCAA
Source organism: Myxine glutinosa (assembly GCF_964187855.1). Lineage (NCBI taxonomy): Eukaryota > Metazoa > Chordata > Myxini > Myxiniformes > Myxinidae > Myxine > Myxine glutinosa. The sequence goes on from NW_027616483.1 coordinate 56,616, forward strand.
AACTGGTTTCCTGCACCAACACAAGTGTGAAAAGTGGTTTTTCAACACTAACACAAGTGCGAAATGTGGTTTTTCAACACTAACACAAGTGCGAAAAGTGTTTTTTTCCACACTAATACAAGTGCAAAAGTGGTTTCCTGCACCAAAACAAGTAGCGAAAAGTGGTTTTTCAACACTATCACAAGTGCAAAAAGTGGTTTTGCCACACTAATACAAGTGCAAAAGTGGTTTCCTGCACCAACACAAGTGCGAAAAGTGGTTTTTCAACACTAACACAAGTACGAAAAGTGGTTTTTCAACACTAACACAAGTGCGAAAAGTGGTTTTTTCCACACTCATACAAGTGCGCAAAGTGGTTTTTCCACACTAATACAAGTGCAAAAGTGGTTTCCTGCACCAACACAAGTGCGAAAAGTGGTTTTTCAACACTAACACAAGTGCGAAAAGTGGTTTTCCAACAATATCACAAGTGCAAAAAGTGTTTTTTCCACACTAATACAAGTGCAAAAAGTGGTTTCCTGCACCAACACAAGTGCGAAAAGAGTTTTTCAACACTAACACAGGTGCGAAAAGTGGTTTTTCAACATTAACACAAGTGCGAAAAGTGGTTTTTCCACACTAATACAAGTGCAAAAGTGGTTTCCTGCACCAACACAAGTGCGAAAAGTGGTTTTTCAACACTAACACAAGTGCGAAAAGTGGTTTTTCAACACTAACACAAGTGCGAAAAGTGGTTTTTCAACACTATCACAAGTGCAAAAAGTGTTTTTCCACACTAATACAAGTGCAAAAGTGGTTTCCTGCACCAACACAAGTGCGAAAAGTGGTTTTTCAACACTAACACAAGTGCGAAAAGTGGTTTTTCAACACTAACACAAGTGTGAAAAGTGCTTTTTCCACACTAATACAAGGGCAAAACTGGTTTCCTGCACCAACACAAGTGCAAAAAGTGGTTTTTCAACACTAACACAAGTGCGAAAAGTGGTTTTTCAACACTAACACAAGTGCGAAAAGTGTTTTTTCCACACTAATACAAGTGCAAAAGTGGTTTCCTGCACCAACACAAGTGCGAAAAGTGGTTTTTCAACACTAACACAAGTGCGAAAAGTGGTTTTTCAACACTAACACAAGTGCGAAAAGTGGTTTTTCAACACTACCACAAGTGCAAAAAGTGTTTTTTCCACACTAATACAAGTGCAAAAGTGGTTTCCTGCACCAACACAAGTGCGAAAAGTGGTTTTTCAACACTATCACAAGTGCAAAAAGTGGTTTTTCCACACTAATACAAGAGCAAAAGTGGTTTCCTGCACCAACACAAGTGCGAAAAGTGGTTTTTCAACACTAACACAAGTGCGAAAAGTGGTTTTTCAACACTAACACAAGTGCGAAAAGTGGTTTTTCAACACTATCACAAGTGCAAAAAGTGTTTTTTCCACACTAATACAAGTGCGCAAAGTGGTTTTTCCACACTAATACAAGTGCAAAAGTGGTTTCCTGCACCAACACATGTGCGAAAAGTGGTTTTTCCACACTAGCACAAGTGCGAAAAGTGGTTTTTCAACACTAACACAAGTGTGAAAAGTGGTTTTTCCACACTAATACAAGTGCAAAACTGGTTTCCTGCACCAACACAAGTGTGAAAAGTGGTTTTTCAACACTAACACAAGTGCGAAAAGTGGTTTTTCAACACTAACACAAGTGCGAAGTGTTTTTTTCCACACTAATACAAGTGCAAAAGTGGTTTCCTGCACCAAAACAAATGCGAAAAGTGGTTTTTCAACACTATCACAAGTGCAAAAAGTGGTTTTGCCACACTAATACAAGTGCAAAAGTGGTTTCCTGCACCAACACAAGTGCGAAAAGTGGTTTTTCAACACTAACACAAGTGCGAAAAGTGGTTTTTCAACACTAACACAAGTGCGAAAAGTGTTTTTTCAACACTATCACAAGTGCAAAAAGTGTTTTTTCCACACTAATGCAAGTGCAAAAGTGGTTTCCTGCACCAACACAAGTGCGAAAAGTGGTTTTTCAACACTAACACAAGTGCGAAAAGTCGTTTTTCAACACTAACACAAGTGCGAAAAGTGGTTTTTCAACACTATCACAAGTGCAAAAAGTGGTTTTTCCACACTAATGCAAGTGCTAAAGTGGTTTCCTGCACCAACACATGTGCGAAAAGTGGTTTTTCAACACTAAGACAAGTGCGAAAAGTGGTTTTTCAACACTAACACAAGTGCGAAAAGTGGTTTTTCAACACTAACACAAGTGCGAAAAGTGGTTTTTCCACACTAATACAAGTGCGAAAAGTGGTTTTTCCACACTAATATAAGTGCAAAAGTGGTTTCCTGCACCAACACAAGTGCGAAAAGTGGTTTTTCAACACTAACACAAGTACGAAAAGTGGTTTTTCAACACTAACACAAGTGCGAAAAGTGGTTTTTCCACACTAATACAAGTGCGCAAAGTGGTTTTTCCACACTAATACAAGTGCAAAAGTGGTTTCCTGCACCAACACAAGTGCGAAAAGTGGTTTTTCAACACTAACACAAGTGCGAAAAGTGGTTTTCCAACAATATCACAAGTGCAAAAAGTGTTTTTTCCACACTAATACAAGTGCAAAAGTGGTTTCCTGCACCAACACAAGTGCGAAAAGAGTTTTTCAACACTAACACAGGTGCGAAAAGTGGTTTTTCAACATTAACATAAGTGCGAAAAGTGGTTTTTCCACACTAATACAACTGCAAAAGTGGTTTCCTGCACCAACACAAGTGCGAAAAGTGGTTTTTCAACACTAACACAAGTGCGAAAAGTGGTTTTTCAACACTAACACAAGTGCGAAAAGTGGTTTTTCAACACTATCACAAGTGCAAAAAGTGTTTTTTCCACACTAATACAAGTGCAAAAGTGGTTTCCTGCACCAACACAAGTGCGAAAAGTGGTTTTTCAACACTAACACACGTGCGAAAAGTGGTTTTTCCACACTAATACAAGGGCAAAACTGGTTTCCTGCACCAACACAAGTGCGAAAAGTGGTTTTTCAACACTAACACAAGTGCGAAAAGTGGTTTTTCAACACTAACACAAGTGCGAAAAGTGTTTTTTCCACACTAATACAAGTGCAAAAGTGGTTTCCTGCACCAACACAAGTGCGAAAAGTGGTTTTTCAACACTAACACAAGTGCGAAAAGGGGTTTTTCAACACTAACACAAGTGCGAAAAGTGGTTTTTCCACACTAATACAAGTGCGAAAAGTGGTTTTTCCACACTAATACAAGTGCAAAAGTGGTTTCCTGCACCAACACAGGTGCGAAAAGTGGTTTTTCAACACTAACACAAGTGCGAAAATTGGTTTTTCAACACTAACACAAGTGTGAAAAGTGGTTTTTCCACACTAATACAAGTGCAAAACTGGTTTCCTGCACCAACACAAGTGCGAAAAGTGGTTTTTCAACACTAACACAAGTGCGAAAAGTGGTTTTTCAACACTAACACAAGTGCGAAAAGTGTTTTTTCCACACTAATACAAGTGCAAAAGTGGTTTCCTGCACCAACACAAGTGCAAAAAGTGGTTTTTCAACACTAACACAAGTGCGAAAAGGGGTTTTTCAACACTAACACAAGTGCGAAAAGTGGTTTTTCCACACTAATACAAGTGCGAAAAGTGGTTTTTCCACACTAATACAAGTACAAAAGTGGTTTCCTGCACCAACACACGTGCGAAAAGTGGTTTTTCAACACAAACACAAGTGCGAAAAGTGGTTTTTCAACACTATCACAAGTGCAAAAAGTGTTTTTTCCACACTAATACAAGTGCAAAAGTGGTTTCCTGCACCAACACAAGTGCGAAAAGTGGTTTTTCAACACTAACACAAGTGCGAAAAGTGGTTTTTCAACACTAACACAAGTGCGAAAAGTGGTTTTTCAACACTATCACAAGTGCAAAAAGTGGTTTTATCCACACTAATGCAAGTGCTAAAGTGGTTTCCTGCACCAACACATGTGCGAAAAGTGGTTTTTCAACACTAAGACAAGTGCGACAAGTGGTTTTTCAACACTAACACAAGTGCGAAAAGTGGTTTTTCAACACTAACACAAGTGCGAAAAGTGGTTTTTCCACACTAATACAAGTGCGAAAAGTGGTTTTTCCACACTAATATAAGTGCAAAAGTGGTTTCCTGCACCAACACAAGTGCGAAAAGTGGTTTTTCAACACTAACACAAGTACGAAAAGTGGTTTTTCAACACTAACACAAGTGCGAAAAGTGGTTTTTCCACACTAATACAAGTGCGCAAAGTGGTTTTTCCACACTAATACAAGTGCAAAAGTGGTTTCCTGCACCAACACAAGTGCGAAAAGTGGTTTTTCAACACTAACACAAGTGCGAAAAGTGGTTTTCCAACAATATCACAAGTGCAAAAAGTGTTTTTTCCACACTAATACAAGTGCAAAAGTGGTTTCCTGCACCAACACAAGTGCGAAAAGAGTTTTTCAACACTAACACAGGTGCGAAAAGTGGTTTTTCAACATTAACATAAGTGCGAAAAGTGGTTTTTCCACACTAATACAACTGCAAAAGTGGTTTCCTGCACCAACACAAGTGCGAAAAGTGGTTTTTCAACACTAACACAAGTGCGAAAAGTGGTTTTTCAACACTAACACAAGTGCGAAAAGTGGTTTTTCAACACTATCACAAGTGCAAAAAGTGTTTTTTCCACACTAATACAAGTGCAAAAGTGGTTTCCTGCACCAACACAAGTGCGAAAAGTGGTTTTTCAACACTAACACACGTGCGAAAAGTGGTTTTTCCACACTAATACAAGGGCAAAACTGGTTTCCTGCACCAACACAAGTGCGAAAAGTGGTTTTTCAACACTAACACAAGTGCGAAAAGTGGTTTTTCAACACTAACACAAGTGCGAAAAGTGTTTTTTCCACACTAATATAAGTGCAAAAGTGGTTTCCTGCACCAACACAAGTGCGAAAAGTGGTTTTTCAACACTAACACAAGTGCGAAAAGGGGTTTTTCAACACTAACACAAGTGCGAAAAGTGGTTTTTCCACACTAATACAAGTGCGAAAAGTGGTTTTTCCACACTAATACAAGTGCAAAAGTGGTTTCCTGCACCAACACAGGTGCGAAAAGTGGTTTTTCAACACAAACACAAGTGCGAAAATTGGTTTTTCAACACTAACACAAGTGTGAAAAGTGGTTTTTCCACACTATTACAAGTGCAAAACTGGTTTCCTGCACCAACACAAGTGCGAAAAGTGGTTTTTCAACACTAACACAAGTGCGAAAAGTGGTTTTTCAACACTAACACAAGTGCGAAAAGTGTTTTTTCCACACTAATACAAGTGCAAAAGTGGTTTCCTGCACCAACACAAGTGCAAAAAGTGGTTTTTCAACACTAACACAAGTGCGAAAAGGGGTTTTTCAACACTAACACAAGTGCGAAAAGTGGTTTTTCCACACTAATACAAGTGCGAAAAGTGGTTTTTCCACACTAATACAAGTGCAAAAGTGGTTTCCTGCACCAACACACGTGCGAAAAGTGGTTTTTCAACACAAACACAAGTGCGAAAAGTGGTTTTTCAACACTATCACAAGTGCAAAAAGTGTTTTTTCCACACTAATACAAGTGCAAAAGTGGTTTCCTGCACCAACACAAGGGCGAAAAGTGGTTTTTCAACACTAACACAAGTGCGAAAAGTGGTTTTTCAACACTAACACAAGTGCGAAAAGTGGTTTTTCAACACTAACACAAGTGCGAAAAGTGGTTTTTCCACACTAATACAAGTGCAAAAGTGGTTTCCTGCCCCCAACACAAGTGCGAAAAGTGGTTTTTCAACACTAACACAAGTGCGAAAAGTGGTTTTTCAACACTATCACAAGTGCAAAAAGTTGTTTTTCCACACTAATGCAAGTGCAAAAGTGGTTTCCTGCACCAACACAAGTGCGAAAAGTGGTTTTTCAACACTAACACAGGTGCGAAAAGTGGTTTTTCAACACTAACACAAGTGCGAAAAGTGATTTTTCCACACTAATGCAAGTGCAAAAGTGGTTTGCTGCACCAACACAAGTGCGAAAAGTGGTTTTTCAACACTAACACAAGTGCGAAAAGTGGTTTTTCAACACTAACACAAGTGCGAAAAGTGGTTTTTTCCACACTAATACAAGTGCGCAAAGTGGTTTTTCCACACTAATACAATTGCAAAAGTGGTTTCCTGCACCAACACAAGTGCGAAAAGTGGTTTTTCAACACTAACACAAGTGCGAAAAGTGGTTTTTCAACACTATCACAAGTGCAAAAAGTGTTTTTTCCACACTAATACAAGTGCACAAGTGGTTTCCTGCACCAACACAAGTGCGAAAAGTGGTTTTTCAACACTAACACAAGTGCGAAAAGTGGTTTTTCAACACTATCACAAGTGCAAAAAGTGTTTTTTCCACACTAATACAAGTGCAAAAGTGGTTTCCTGCACCAACACAAGTGCGAAAAGTGGTTTTTCAACACTAACACACGTGCGAAAAGTGGTTTTTCCACACTAATACAAGGGCAAAACTGGTTTCCTGCACCAACACAAGTGCGAAAAGTGGTTTTTCAACACGAACACAAGTGCGAAAAGTGGTTTTTCAACACTAACACAAGTGCGAAAAGTGTTTTTTCCACACTAATACAAGTGCAAAAGTGGTTTCCTGCACCAACACAAGTGCGAAAAGTGGTTTTTCAACACTAACACAAGTGCGAAAAGGGGTTTTTCAACACTAACACAAGTGCGAAAAGTGGTTTTTCCACACTAATACAAGTGCGAAAAGTGGTTTTTCCACACTAATACAAGTGCAAAAGTGGTTTCCTGCACCAACACAGGTGCGAAAAGTGGTTTTTCAACACTAACACAAGTGCGAAAATTGGTTTTTCAACACTAACACAAGTGTGAAAAGTGGTTTTTCCACACTAATACAAGTGCAAAACTGGTTTCCTGCACCAACACAAGTGCGAAAAGTGGTTTTTCAACACTAACACAAGTGCGAAAAGTGGTTTTTCAACACTAACACAAGTGCGAAAAGTGTTTTTTCCACACTAATACAAGTGCAAAAGTGGTTTCCTGCACCAACACAAGTGCAAAAAGTGGTTTTTCAACACTAACACAAGTGCGAAAAGGGGTTTTTCAACACTAACACAAGTGCGAAAAGTGGTTTTTCCACACTAATACAAGTGCGAAAAGTGGTTTTTCCACACTAATACAAGTGCAAAAGTGGTTTCCTGCACCAACACACGTGCGAAAAGTGGTTTTTCAACACAAACACAAGTGCGAAAAGTGGTTTTTCAACACTATCACAAGTGCAAAAAGTGTTTTTTCCACACTAATACAAGTGCAAAAGTGGTTTCCTGCACCAACACAAGGGCGAAAAGTGGTTTTTCAACACTAACACAAGTGCGAAAAGTGGTTTTTCAACACTAACACAAGTGCGAAAAGTGGTTTTTCAACACTAACACAAGTGCGAAAAGTGGTTTTTCCACACTAATACAAGTGCAAAAGTGGTTTCCTGCCCCAACACAAGTGCGAAAAGTGGTTTTTCAACACTAACACAAGTGCGAAAAGTGGTTTTTCAACACAAACACAAGTGCGAAAAGTGGTTTTTCAACACTATCACAAGTGCAAAAAGTGTTTTTTCCACACTAATACAAGTGCAAAAGTGGTTTCCTGCACCAACACAAGGGCGAAAAGTGGTTTTTCAACACTAACACAAGTGCGAAAAGTGGTTTTTCAACACTAACACAAGTGCGAAAAGTGGTTTTTCCACACTAATGCAAGTGCAAAAGTGGTTTCCTGCCCCAACACAAGTGCGAAAAGTGGTTTTTCAACACTAACACAAGTGCTAAAAGTGGTTTTTCAACACTATCACAAGTGCAAAAAGTTGTTTTTCCACACTAATGCAAGTGCAAAAGTGGTTTCCTGCACCAACACAAGTGCGAAAAGTGGTTTTTCAACACTAACACAGGTGCGAAAAGTGGTTTTTCAACACTAACACAAGTGCGAAAAGTGATTTTTCCACACTAATGCAAGTGCAAAAGTGGTTTGCTGCACCAACACAAGTGCGAAAAGTGGTTTTTCAACACTAACACAAGTGCGAAAAGTGGTTTTTCAACACTAACACAAGTGCGAAAAGTGGTTTTTCCACACTAATACAAGTGCGCAAAGTGGTTTTTCCACACTAATACAATTGCAAAAGTGGTTTCCTGCACCAACACAAGTGCGAAAAGTGGTTTTTCAACACTAACACAAGTGCGAAAAGTGGTTTTTCAACACTATCACAAGTGCAAAAAGTGTTTTTTCCACACTAATACAAGTGCAAAAGTGGTTTCCTGCACCAACACAAGAGCGAAAAGTGTTTTTCAACACTAACACAGGTGCGAAAAGTGGTTTTTCAACACTAACACAAGTGCGAAAAGTGGTTTTTCCACACTAATACAAGTGCAACAGTGGTTTCCTGCACCAACACAAGTGTGAAAAGTGGTTTTTCAACACTAACACAAGTGCGAAAAGTGGTTTTTCAACACTAACACAAGTGCGAAAGGTGGTTTTTCAACACTATCACAAGTGCAAAAAGTGTTTTTTCCACACTAATACAAGTGCAAAAGTGGTTTCCTGCACCAACACAAGGGCGAAAAGTGGTTTTTCAACACTAACACAAGTGCGAAAAGTGGTTTTTCAACACTAACACAAGTGCGAAGTGTTTTTTCAACACTATCACAAGTGCAAAAAGTGTTTTTTCCACACTAATGCAAGTGCAAAAGTGGTTTCCTGCACAACACAAGTGCGAAAAGTGGTTTTTCAACACTAACACAAGTGCGAAAAGTGGTTTTTCAACACTAACACAAGTGCGAAAAGTGGTTTTTCAACACTATCACAAGTGCAAAAAGTGGTTTTTCCACACTAATGCAAGTGCTAAAGTGGTTTCCTGCACCAACACATGTGCGAAAAGTGGTTTTTCAACACTAAGACAAGTGCGAAAAGTGGTTTTTCAACACTAACACAAGTGCGAAAAGTGGTTTTTCAACACTAACACAAGTGCGAAAAGTGGTTTTTCCACACTAATACAAGTGCGAAAAGTGGTTTTTCCACACTAATATAAGTGCAAAAGTGGTTTCCTGCACCAACACAAGTGCGAAAAGTGGTTTTTCAACACTAACACAAGTACGAAAAGTGGTTTTTCAACACTAACACAAGTGCGAAAAGTGGTTTTTCCACACTAATACAAGTGCGCAAAGTGGTTTTTCCACACTAATACAAGTGCAAAAGTGGTTTCCTGCACCAACACAAGTGCGAAAAGTGGTTTTTCAACACTAACACAAGTGCGAAAAGTGGTTTTCCAACAATATCACAAGTGCAAAAAGTGTTTTTTCCACACTAATACAAGTGCAAAAGTGGTTTCCTGCACCAACACAAGTGCGAAAAGAGTTTTTCAACACTAACACAGGTGCGAAAAGTGGTTTTTCAACATTAACATAAGTGTGAAAAGTGGTTTTTCCACACTAATACAACTGCAAAAGTGGTTTCCTGCACCAAAACAAGTGCGAAAAGTGGTTTTTCAACACTAACACAAGTGCGAAAAGTGGTTTTTCAACACTAACACAAGTGCGAAAAGTGGTTTTTCAACACTATCACAAGTGCAAAAAGTGTTTTTTCCACACTAATACAAGTGCAAAAGTGGTTTCCTGCACCAACACAAGTGCGAAAAGTGGTTTTTCAACACTAACACACGTGCGAAAAGTGGTTTTTCCACACTAATAGAAGGGCAAAACTGGTTTCCTGCACCAACACAAGTGCGAAAAGTGGTTTTTCAACACTAACACAAGTGCGAAAAGTGGTTTTTCCACACTAATACAAGTGCAAAAGTGGTTTCCTGCACCAACACAAGTGCGAAAAGAGTTTTTCAACACTAACACAGGTGCGAAAAGTGGTTTTTCAACATTAACACAAGTGCGAAAAGTGGTTTTTCCACACTAATACAAGTGCAAAAGTGGTTTCCTGCACCAACACAAGTGCGAAAAGTAGTTTTTCAACACTAACACAAGTGCGAAAAGTGGTTTTTCAACACTAACACAAGTGCGAAAAGTGGTTTTTCAACACTATCACAAGTGCAAAAAGTGTTTTTCCACACTAATACAAGTGCAAAAGTGGTTTCCTGCACCAACACAAGTGCGAAAAGTGGTTTTTCAACACTAACACAAGTGCGAAAAGTGGTTTTTCAACACTAACACAAGTGTGAAAAGTGCTTTTTCCACACTAATACAAGGGCAAAACTGGTTTCCTGCACCAACACGTGCAAAAAGTGGTTTTTCAACACTAACACAAGTGCGAAAAGTGGTTTTTCAACACTAACACAAGTGCGAAAAGTGTTTTTTCCACACTAATACAAGTGCAAAAGTGGTTTCCTGCACCAACACAAGTGCGAAAAGTGGTTTTTCAACACTATCACAAGTGCAAAAAGTGGTTTTTCCACACTAATACAAGAGCAAAAGTGGTTTCCTGCACCAACACAAGTGCGAAAAGTGGTTTTTCAACACTAACACAAGTGTGAAAAGTGGTTTTTCAACACTAACACAAGTGCGAAAAGTGGTTTTTCAACACTATCACAAGTGCAAAAAGTGTTTTTTCCACACTAATACAAGTGCGCAAAGTGGTTTTTCCACACTAATACAAGTGCAAAAGTGGTTTCCTGCACCAACACATGTGCGAAAAGTGGTTTTTCCACACTAGCACAAGTGCGAAAAGTGGTTTTTCAACACTAACACAAGTGCGAAAAGTGGTTTTTCCACACTAATACAAGTGCAAAACTGGTTTCCTGCACCAACACAAGTGTGAAAAGTGGTTTTTCAACACTAACACAAGTGCGAAAAGTGGTTTTTCAACACTAACACAAGTGCGAAGTGTTTTTTTCCACACTAATACAAGTGCAAAAGTGGTTTCCTGCACCAAAACAAATGCGAAAAGTGGTTTTTCAACACTATCACAAGTGCAAAAAGTGGTTTTGCCACACTAATACAAGTGCAAAAGTGGTTTCCTGCACCAACACAAGTGCGAAAAGTGGTTTTTCAACACTAACACAAGTGCGAAAAGTGGTTTTTCAACACTAACACAAGTGCGAAAAGTGTTTTTTCAACACTATCACAAGTGCAAAAAGTGTTTTTTCCACACTAATGCAAGTGCAAAAGTGGTTTCCTGCACCAACACAAGTGCGAAAAGTGGTTTTTCAACACTAACACAAGTGCGAAAAGTGGTTTTTCAACACTAACACAAGTGCGAAAAGTGGTTTTTCAACACTATCACAAGTGCAAAAAGTGGTTTTTCCACACTAATGCAAGTGCTAAAGTGGTTTCCTGCACCAACACATGTGCGAAAAGTGGTTTTTCAACACTAAGACAAGTGCGAAAAGTGGTTTTTCAACACTAACACAAGTGCAAAAAGTGGTTTTTCAACACTAACACAAGTGCGAAAAGTGGTTTTTCCACACTAATACAAGTGCGAAAAGTGGTTTTTCCACACTAATATAAGTGCAAAAGTGGTTTCCTGCACCAACACAAGTGCGAAAAGTGGTTTTTGCAACACTAACACAAGTACGAAAAGTGGTTTTTCAACACTAACACAAGTGCGAAAAGTGGTTTTTCCACACTAATACAAGTGCGCAAAGTGGTTTTTCCACACTAATACAAGTGCAAAAGTGGTTTCCTGCACCAACACAAGTGCGAAAAGTGGTTTTTCAACACTAACACAAGTGCGAAAAGTGGTTTTCCAACAATATCACAAGTGCAAAAAGTGTTTTTTCCACACTAATACAAGTGCAAAAGTGGTTTCCTGCACCAACACAAGTGCGAAAAGAGTTTTTCAACACTAACACAGGTGCGAAAAGTGGTTTTTCAACATTAACATAAGTGCGAAAAGTGGTTTTTCCACACTAATACAACTGCAAAAGTGGTTTCCTGCACCAACACAAGTGCGAAAAGTGGTTTTTCAACACTAACACAAGTGCGAAAAGTGGTTTTTCAACACTAACACAAGTGCGAAAAGTGGTTTTTCAACACTATCACAAGTGCAAAAAGTGTTTTTTCCACACTAATACAAGTGCAAAAGTGGTTTCCTGCACCAACACAAGTGCGAAAAGTGGTTTTTCAACACTAACACACGTGCGAAAAGTGGTTTTTCCACACTAATACAAGGGCAAAACTGGTTTCCTGCACCAACACAAGTGCGAAAAGTGGTTTTTCAACACTAACACAAGTGCGAAAAGTGGTTTTTCAACACTAACACAAGTGCGAAAAGTGTTTTTTCCACACTAATACAAGTGCAAAAGTGGTTTCCTGCACCAACACAAGTGCGAAAAGTGGTTTTTCAACACTAACACAAGTGCGAAAAGGGGTTTTTCAACACTAACACAAGTGCGAAAAGTGGTTTTTCCACACTAATACAAGTGCGAAAAGTGGTTTTTCCACACTAATACAAGTGCAAAAGTGGTTTCCTGCACCAACACAGGTGCGAAAAGTGGTTTTTCAACACTAACACAAGTGCGAAAATTGGTTTTTCAACACTAACACAAGTGTGAAAAGTGGTTTTTCCACACTAATACAAGTGCAAAACTGGTTTCCTGCACCAACACAAGTGCGAAAAGTGGTTTTTCAACACTAACACAAGTGCGAAAAGTGGTTTTTCAACACTAACACAAGTGCGAAAAGTGTTTTTCCACACTAATACAAGTGCAAAAGTGGTTTCCTGCACCAACACAAGTGCAAAAAGTGGTTTTTCAACACTAACACAAGTGCGAAAAGGGGTTTTTCAACACTAACACAAGTGCGAAAAGTGGTTTTTCCACACTAATACAAGTGCGAAAAGTGGTTTTTCCACACTAATACAAGTGCAAAAGTGGTTTCCTGCACCAACACACGTGCGAAAAGTGGTTTTTCAACACAAACACAAGTGCGAAAAGTGGTTTTTCAACACTGTCACAAGTGCAAAAAGTGTTTTTTCCACACTAATACAAGTGCAAAAGTGGTTTCCTGCACCAACACAAGGGCGAAAAGTGGTTTTTCAACACTAACACAAGTGCGAAAAGTGGTTTTTCAACACTAACACAAGTGCGAAAAGTGGTTTTTCAACACTAACACAAGTGCGAAAAGTGGTTTTTCCACACTAATACAAGTGCAAAAGTGGTTTCCTGCCCCAACACAAGTGCGAAAAGTGGTTTTTCAACACTAACTCAAGTGCGAAAAGTGGTTTTTCAACACTATCACAAGTGCAAAAAGTTGTTTTTCCACACTAATGCAAGTGCAAAAGTGGTTTCCTGCACCAACACAAGTGCGAAAAGTGGTTTTTCAACACTAACACAGGTGCGAAAAGTGGTTTTTCAACACTAACACAAGTGCGAAAAGTGATTTTTCCACACTAATGCAAGTGCAAAAGTGGTTTGCTGCACCAACACAAGTGCGAAAAGTGGTTTTTCAACACTAACACAAGTGCGAAAAGTGGTTTTTCAACACTAACACAAGTGCGAAAAGTGGTTTTTCCACACTAATACAAGATGTGCAAAGTGGTTTTTCCACACTAATACAATTGCAAAAGTGGTTTCCTGCACCAACACAAGTGCGAAAAGTGGTTTTTCAACACTAACACAAGTGCGAAAAGTGGTTTTTCAACACTATCACAAGTGCAAAAAGTGTTTTTTCCACACTAATACAAGTGCACAAGTGGTTTCCTGCACCAACACAAGTGCGAAAAGTGGTTTTTCAACACTAACACAAGTGCGAAAAGTGGTTTTTCAACACTATCACAAGTGCAAAAAGTGTTTTTTCCACACTAATACAAGTGCAAAAGTGGTTTCCTGCACCAACACAAGTGCGAAAAGTGGTTTTTCAACACTAACACACATGCGAAAAGTGGTTTTTCCACACTAATACAAGGGCAAAACTGGTTTCCTTCACCAACACAAGTGCGAAAAGTGGTTTTTCAACACGAACACAAGTGCGAAAAGTGGTTTTTCAACACTAACACAAGTGCGAAAAGTGTTTTTTCCACACTAATACAAGTGCAAAAGTGGTTTACTGCACCAACACAAGTGCGAAAAGTGGTTTTTCAACACTAACACAAGTGCGAAAAGGGGTTTTTCAACACTAACACAAGTGCGAAAAGTGGTTTTTCCACACTAATACAAGTGCGAAAAGTGGTTTTTCCACACTAATACAAGTGCAAAAGTGGTTTCCTGCACCAACACATGTGCGAAAAGTGGTTTTTCCACACTAGCACAAGTGCGAAAAGTGGTTTTTCAACACTAACACAAGTGCGAAAAGTGGTTTTTCCACACTAATACAAGTGCAAAACTGGTTTCCTGCACCAACACAAGTGTGAAAAGTGGTTTTTCAACACTAACACAAGTGCGAAAAGTGGTTTTTCAACACTAACACAAGTGCGAAGTGTTTTTTTCCACACTAATACAAGTGCAAAAGTGGTTTCCTGCACCAAAACAAATGCGAAAAGTGGTTTTTCAACACTATCACAAGTGCAAAAAGTGGTTTTGCCACACTAATACAAGTGCAAAAGTGGTTTCCTGCACCAACACAAGTGCGAAAAGTGGTTTTTCAACACTAACACAAGTGCGAAAAGTGGTTTTTCAACACTAACACAAGTGCGAAAAGTGTTTTTTCAACACTATCACAAGTGCAAAAAGTGTTTTTTCCACACTAATGCAAGTGCAAAAGTGGTTTCCTGCACCAACACAAGTGCGAAAAGTGGTTTTTCAACACTAACACAAGTGCGAAAAGTGGTTTTTCAACACTAACACAAGTGCGAAAAGTGGTTTTTCAACACTATCACAAGTGCAAAAAGTGGTTTTTCCACACTAATGCAAGTGCTAAAGTGGTTTCCTGCACCAACACATGTGCGAAAAGTGGTTTTTCAACACTAAGACAAGTGCGAAAAGTGGTTTTTCAACACTAACACAAGTGCAAAAAGTGGTTTTTCAACACTAACACAAGTGCGAAAAGTGGTTTTTCCACACTAATACAAGTGCGAAAAGTGGTTTTTCCACACTAATATAAGTGCAAAAGTGGTTTCCTGCACCAACACAAGTGCGAAAAGTGGTTTTTGCAACACTAACACAAGTACGAAAAGTGGTTTTTCAACACTAACACAAGTGCGAAAAGTGGTTTTTCCACACTAATACAAGTGCGCAAAGTGGTTTTTCCACACTAATACAAGTGCAAAAGTGGTTTCCTGCACCAACACAAGTGCGAAAAGTGGTTTTTCAACACTAACACAAGTGCGAAAAGTGGTTTTCCAACAATATCACAAGTGCAAAAAGTGTTTTTTCCACACTAATACAAGTGCAAAAGTGGTTTCCTGCACCAACACAAGTGCGAAAAGAGTTTTTCAACACTAACACAGGTGCGAAAAGTGGTTTTTCAACATTAACATAAGTGCGAAAAGTGGTTTTTCCACACTAATACAACTGCAAAAGTGGTTTCCTGCACCAACACAAGTGCGAAAAGTGGTTTTTCAACACTAACACAAGTGCGAAAAGTGGTTTTTCAACACTAACACAAGTGCGAAAAGTGGTTTTTCAACACTATCACAAGTGCAAAAAGTGTTTTTTCCACACTAATACAAGTGCAAAAGTGGTTTCCTGCACCAACACAAGTGCGAAAAGTGGTTTTTCAACACTAACACACGTGCGAAAAGTGGTTTTTCCACACTAATACAAGGGCAAAACTGGTTTCCTGCACCAACACAAGTGCGAAAAGTGGTTTTTCAACACTAACACAAGTGCGAAAAGTGGTTTTTCAACACTAACACAAGTGCGAAAAGTGTTTTTTCCACACTAATACAAGTGCAAAAGTGGTTTCCTGCACCAACACAAGTGCGAAAAGTGGTTTTTCAACACTAACACAAGTGCGAAAAGGGGTTTTTCAACACTAACACAAGTGCGAAAAGTGGTTTTTCCACACTAATACAAGTGCGAAAAGTGGTTTTTCCACACTAATACAAGTGCAAAAGTGGTTTCCTGCACCAACACAGGTGCGAAAAGTGGTTTTTCAACACTAACACAAGTGCGAAAATTGGTTTTTCAACACTAACACAAGTGTGAAAAGTGGTTTTTCCACACTAATACAAGTGCAAAACTGGTTTCCTGCACCAACACAAGTGCGAAAAGTGGTTTTTCAACACTAACACAAGTGCGAAAAGTGGTTTTTCAACACTAACACAAGTGCGAAAAGTGTTTTTTCCACACTAATACAAGTGCAAAAGTGGTTTCCTGCACCAACACAAGTGCAAAAAGTGGTTTTTCAACACTAACACAAGTGCGAAAAGGGGTTTTTCAACACTAACACAAGTGCGAAATGTGGTTTTTCCACACTAATACAAGTGCGAAAAGTGGTTTTTCCACACTAATACAAGTGCAAAAGTGGTTTCCTGCACCAACACACGTGCGAAAAGTGGTTTTTCAACACAAACACAAGTGCGAAAAGTGGTTTTTCAACACTATCACAAGTGCAAAAAGTGTTTTTTCCACACTAATACAAGTGCAAAAGTGGTTTCCTGCACCAACACAAGGGCGAAAAGTGGTTTTTCAACACTAACACAAGTGCGAAAAGTGGTTTTTCAACACTAACACAAGTGCGAAAAGTGGTTTTTCAACACTAACACAAGTGCGAAAAGTGGTTTTTCCACACTAATACAAGTGCAAAAGTGGTTTCCTGCCCCAACACAAGTGCGAAAAGTGGTTTTTCAACACTAACTCAAGTGCGAAAAGTGGTTTTTCAACACTATCACAAGTGCAAAAAGTTGTTTTTCCACACTAATGCAAGTGCAAAAGTGGTTTCCTGCACCAACACAAGTGCGAAAAGTGGTTTTTCAACACTAACACAGGTGCGAAAAGTGGTTTTTCAACACTAACACAAGTGCGAAAAGTGATTTTTCCACACTAATGCAAGTGCAAAAGTGGTTTGCTGCACCAACACAAGTGCGAAAAGTGGTTTTTCAACACTAACACAAGTGCGAAAAGTGGTTTTTCAACACTAACACAAGTGCGAAAAGTGGTTTTTCCACACTAATACAAGATGTGCAAAGTGGTTTTTCCACACTAATACAATTGCAAAAGTGGTTTCCTGCACCAACACAAGTGCGAAAAGTGGTTTTTCAACACTAACACAAGTGCGAAAAGTGGTTTTTCAACACTATCACAAGTGCAAAAAGTGTTTTTTCCACACTAATACAAGTGCACAAGTGGTTTCCTGCACCAACACAAGTGCGAAAAGTGGTTTTTCAACACTAACACAAGTGCGAAAAGTGGTTTTTCAACACTATCACAAGTGCAAAAAGTGTTTTTTCCACACTAATACAAGTGCAAAAGTGGTTTCCTGCACCAACACAAGTGCGAAAAGTGGTTTTTCAACACTAACACACATGCGAAAAGTGGTTTTTCCACACTAATACAAGGGCAAAACTGGTTTCCTTCACCAACACAAGTGCGAAAAGTGGTTTTTCAACACGAACACAAGTGCGAAAAGTGGTTTTTCAACACTAACACAAGTGCGAAAAGTGTTTTTTCCACACTAATACAAGTGCAAAAGTGGTTTACTGCACCAACACAAGTGCGAAAAGTGGTTTTTCAACACTAACACAAGTGCGAAAAGGGGTTTTTCAACACTAACACAAGTGCGAAAAGTGGTTTTTCCACACTAATACAAGTGCGAAAAGTGGTTTTTCCACACTAATACAAGTGCAAAAGTGGTTTCCTGCACCAACACAGGTGCGAAAAGTGGTTTTTCAACACTAACACAAGTGCGAAAATTGGTTTTTCAACACTAACACAAGTGTGAAAAGTGGTTTTTCCACACTAATACAAGTGCAAAACTGGTTTCCTGCACCAACACAAGTGCGAAAAGTGGTTTTTCAACACTAACACAAGTGCGAAAAGTGGTTTTTCAACACTATCACAAGTGCAAAAAGTGTTTTTTCCACACTAATACAAGTGCAAAAGTGGTTTCCTGCACCAACACAAGTGCGAAAAGTGGTTTTTCAACACTAACACACGTGCGAAAAGTGGTTTTTCCACACTAATACAAGGGCAAAACTGGTTTCCTGCACCAACACAAGTGCGAAAAGTGGTTTTTCAACACTAACACAAGTGCGAAAAGTGGTTTTTCAACACTAACACAAGTGCGAAAAGTGTTTTTTCCACACTAATACAAGTGCAAAAGTGGTTTCCTGCACCAACACAAGTGCGAAAAGTGGTTTTTCAACACTAACACAAGTGCGAAAAGGGGTTTTTCAACACTAACACAAGTGCGAAAAGTGGTTTTTCCACACTAATACAAGTGCGAAAAGTGGTTTTTCCACACTAATACAAGTGCAAAAGTGGTTTCCTGCACCAACACAGGTGCGAAAAGTGGTTTTTCAACACTAACACAAGTGCGAAAATTGGTTTTTCAACACTAACACAAGTGTGAAAAGTGGTTTTTCCACACTAATACAAGTGCAAAACTGGTTTCCTGCACCAACACAAGTGCGAAAAGTGGTTTTTCAACACTAACACAAGTGCGAAAAGTGGTTTTTCAACACTAACACAAGTGCGAAAAGTGTTTTTTCCACACTAATACAAGTGCAAAAGTGGTTTCCTGCACCAACACAAGTGCAAAAAGTGGTTTTTCAACACTAACACAAGTGCGAAAAGGGGTTTTTCAACACTAACACAAGTGCGAAAAGTGGTTTTTCCACACTAATACAAGTGCGAAAAGTGGTTTTTCCACACTAATACAAGTGCAAAAGTGGTTTCCTGCACCAACACACGTGCGAAAAGTGGTTTTTCAACACAAACACAAGTGCGAAAAGTGGTTTTTCAACACTATCACAAGTGCAAAAAGTGTTTTTTCCACACTAATACAAGTGCAAAAGTGGTTTCCTGCACCAACACAAGGGCGAAAAGTGGTTTTTCAACACTAACACAAGTGCGAAAAGTGGTTTTTCAACACTAACACAAGTGCGAAAAGTGGTTTTTCAACACTAACACAAGTGCGAAAAGTGGTTTTTCCACACTAATACAAGTGCAAAAGTGGTTTCCTGCCCCAACACAAGTGCGAAAAGTGGTTTTTCAACACTAACACAAGTGCGAAAAGTGGTTTTTCAACACTATCACAAGTGCAAAAAGTTGTTTTTCCACACTAATGCAAGTGCAAAAGTGGTTTCCTGCACCAACACAAGTGCGAAAAGTGGTTTTTCAACACTAACACAGGTGCGAAAAGTGGTTTTTCAACACTAACACAAGTGCGAAAAGTGATTTTTCCACACTAATGCAAGTGCAAAAGTGGTTTGCTGCACCAACACAAGTGCGAAAAGTGGTTTTTCAACACTAACACAAGTGCGAAAAGTGGTTTTTCAACACTAACACAAGTGCGAAAAGTGGTTTTTCCACACTAATACAAGTGCGCAAAGTGGTTTTTCCACACTTATACAATTGCAAAAGTGGTTTCCTGCACCAACACAAGTGCGAAAAGTGGTTTTTCAACACTAACACAAGTGCGAAAAGTGGTTTTTCAACACTATCACAAGTGCAAAAAGTGTTTTTTCCACACTAATACAAGTGCACAAGTGGTTTCCTGCACCAACACAAGTGCGAAAGGTGGTTTTTCAACACTAACACAAGTGCGAAAAGTGGTTTTTCAACACTATCACAAGTGCAAAAAGTGTTTTTTCCACACTAATACAAGTGCAAAAGTGGTTTCCTGCACCAACACAAGTGCGAAAAGTGGTTTTTCAACACTAACACACATGCGAAAAGTGGTTTTTCCACACTAATACAAGGGCAAAACTGGTTTCCTGCACCAACACAAGTGCGAAAAGTGGTTTTTCAACACGAACACAAGTGCGAAAAGTGGTTTTTCAACACTAACACAAGTGCGAAAAGTGTTTTTTCCACACTAATACAAGTGCAAAAGTGATTTCCTGCACCAACACAAGTGCGAAAAGTGGTTTTTCAACACTAACACAAGTGCGAAAAGGGGTTTTTCAACACTAACACAAGTGCGAAAAGTGGTTTTTCCACACTAATACAAGTGCGAAAAGTGGTTTTTCCACACTAATACAAGTGCAAAAGTGGTTTCCTGCACCAACACAGGTGCGAAAAGTGGTTTTTCAACACTAACACAAGTGCGAAAATTGGTTTTTCAACACTAACACAAGTGTGAAAAGTGGTTTTTCCACACTAATACAAGTGCAAAACTGGTTTCCTGCACCAACACAAGTGCGAAAAGTGGTTTTTCAACACTAACACAAGTGCGAAAAGTGGTTTTTCAACACTAACACAAGTGCGAAAAGTGTTTTTTCCACACTAATACAAGTGCAAAAGTGGTTTCCTGCACCAACACAAGTGCAAAAAGTGGTTTTTCAACACTAACACAAGTGCGAAAAGGGGTTTTTCAACACTAACACAAGTGCGAAAAGTGGTTTTTCCACACTAATACAAGTGCGAAAAGTGGTTTTTCCACACTAATACAAGTGCAAAAGTGGTTTCCTGCACCAACACACGTGCGAAAAGTGGTTTTTCAACACAAACACAAGTGCGAAAAGTGGTTTTTCAACACTATCACAAGTGCAAAAAGTGTTTTTTCCACACTAATACAAGTGCAAAAGTGGTTTCCTGCACCAACACAAGGGCGAAAAGTGGTTTTTCAACACTAATACAAGTGCGAAAAGTGGTTTTTCAACACTAACACAAGTGCGAAAAGTGGTTTTTCAACACTAACACAAGTGCGAAAAGTGGTTTTTCCACACTAATACAAGTGCAAAAGTGGTTTCCTGCCCCAACACAAGTGCGAAAAGTGGTTTTTCAACACTAACACAAGTGCGAAAAGTGGTTTTTCAACACTATCACAAGTGCAAAAAGTTGTTTTTCCACACTAATGCAAGTGCAAAAGTGGTTTCCTGCACCAACACAAGTGCGAAAAGTGGTTTTTCAACACTAACACAGGTGCGAAAAGTGGTTTTTCAACACTAACACAAGTGCGAAAAGTGATTTTTCCACACTAATGCAAGTGCAAAAGTGGTTTGCTGCACCAACACAAGTGCGAAAAGTGGTTTTTCAACACTAACACAAGTGCGAAAAGTGGTTTTTCAACACTAACACAAGTGCGAAAAGTGGTTTTTCCACACTAATACAAGTGCGCAAAGTGGTTTTTCCACACTAATACAATTGCAAAAGTGGTTTCCTGCACCAACACAAGTGCGAAAAGTGGTTTTTCAACACTAACACAAGTGCGAAAAGTGGTTTTTCAACACTATCACAAGTGCAAAAAGTGTTTTTTCCACACTAATACAAGTGCACAAGTGGTTTCCTGCACCAACACAAGTGCGAAAAGTGGTTTTTCAACACTAACACAAGTGCGAAAAGTGGTTTTTCAACACTAACACAAGTGCAAAAAGTGGTTTTTCCACACTAATACAAGTGCAAAAGTGGTTTCCTGCACCAACACAAGTGCGAAAAGTGGTTTTTCAACAATAACACAAGTGCGAAAAGTGGTTTTTCAACACTAACACAAGTGCGAAAAGTGGTTTTCCAACAATATCACAAGTGCAAAAAGTGTTTTTTCCACACTAATACAAGTGCAAAAGTGGTTTCCTGCACCAACACAAGAGCGAAAAGTGTTTTTCAACACTAACACAGGTGCGAAAAGTGGTTTTTCAACACTAACACAAGTGCGAAAAGTGGTTTTTCCACACTAATACAAGTGCAAAAGTGGTTTCCTGCACCAACACAAGTGTGAAAAGTGGTTTTTCAACACTAACACAAGTGCGAAAAGTGGTTTTTCAACACTAACACAAGTGCGAAAGGTGGTTTTTCAACACTATCACAAGTGCAAAAAGTGTTTTTTCCACACTAATACAAGTGCAAAAGTGGTTTCCTGCACCAACACAAGGGCGAAAAGTGGTTTTTCAACACTAACACAAGTGCGAAAAGTGGTTTTTCAACACTAACACAAGTGCGAAGTGTTTTTTCAACACTATCACAAGTGCAAAAAGTGTTTTTTCCACACTAATGCAAGTGCAAAAGTGGTTTCCTGCACCAACACAAGTGCGAAAAGTGGTTTTTCAACACTAACACAAGTGCGAAAAGTGGTTTTTCAACACTAACACAAGTGCGAAAAGTGGTTTTTCAACACTATCACAAGTGCAAAAAGTGGTTTTTCCACACTGATGCAAGTGCTAAAGTGGTTTCCTGCACCAACACATGTGCGAAAAGTGGTTTTTCAACACTAAGACAAGTGCGAAAAGTGGTTTTTCAACACTAACACAAGTGCGAAAAGTGGTTTTTCAACACTAACACAAGTGCGAAAAGTGGTTTTTCCACACTAATACAAGTGCGAAAAGTGGTTTTTCCACACTAATATAAGTGCAAAAGTGGTTTCCTGCACCAACACAAGTGCGAAAAGTGGTTTTTCAACACTAACACAAGTGCGAAAAGTGGTTTTTCCACACTAATACAAGTGCGCAAAGTGGTTTTTCCACACTAATACAAGTGCAAAAGTGGTTTCCTGCACCAACACAAGTGCGAAAAGTGGTTTTTCAACACTAACACAAGTGCGAAAAGTGGTTTTCCAACAATATCACAAGTGCAAAAAGTGTTTTTTCCACACTAATACAAGTGCAAAAGTGGTTTCCTGCACCAACACAAGTGCGAAAAGAGTTTTTCAACACTAACACAGGTGCGAAAAGTTGTTTTTCAACATTAACATAAGTGCGAAAAGTGGTTTTTCCACACTAATACAACTGCAAAAGTGGTTTCCTGCACCAACACAAGTGCGAAAAGTGGTTTTTCAACACTAACACAAGTGCGAAAAGTGGTTTTTCAACACTAACACAAGTGCGAAAAGTGGTTTTTCAACACTATCACAAGTGCAAAAAGTGTTTTTCCCACACTAATACAAGTGCAAAAGTGGTTTCCTGCACCAACACAAGTGCGAAAAGTGGTTTTTCAACACTAACACACGTGCGAAAAGTGGTTTTTCCACACTAATACAAGGGCAAAACTGGTTTCCTGCACCAACACAAGTGCGAAAAGTGGTTTTTCAACACTAACACAAGTGCGAAAAGTGGTTTTTCAACACTAACACAAGTGCGAAAAGTGTTTTTTCCACACTAATACAAGTGCAAAAGTGGTTTCCTGCACCAACACAAGTGCGAAAAGTGGTTTTTCAACACTAACACAAGTGCGAAAAGGGGTTTTTCAACACTAACACAAGTGCGAAAAGTGGTTTTTCCACACTAATACAAGTGCGAAAAGTGGTTTTTCCACACTAATACAAGTGCAAAAGTGGTTTCCTGCACCAACACAGGGGCGAAAAGTGGTTTTTCAACACTAACACAAGTGCGAAAATTGGTTTTTCAACACTAACACAAGTGTGAAAAGTGGTTTTTCAACACTAACACAAGTGCGAAAAGGGGTTTTTCAACACTAACACAAGTGCGAAAAGTGGTTTTTCCACACTAATACAAGTGCGAAAAGTGGTTTTTCCACACTAATACAAGTGCAAAAGTGGTTTCCTGCACCAACACACGTGCGAAAAGTGGTTTTTCAACACAAACACAAGTGCGAAAAGTGGTTTTTCAACACTATCACAAGTGCAAAAAGTGTTTTTTCCACACTAATACAAGTGCAAAAGTGGTTTCCTGCACCAACACAAGGGCGAAAAGTGGTTTTTCAACACTAACACAAGTGCGAAAAGTGGTTTTTCAACACTAACACAAGTGCGAAAAGTGGTTTTTCAACACTAACACAAGTGCGAAAAGTGGTTTTTCCACACTAATACAAGTGCAAAAGTGGTTTCCTGCCCCAACACAAGTGCGAAAAGTGGTTTTTCAACACTAACACAAGTGCGAAAAGTGGTTTTTCAACACTATCACAAGTGCAAAAAGTTGTTTTTCCACACTAATGCAAGTGCAAAAGTGGTTTCCTGCACCAACACAAGTGCGAAAAGTGGTTTTTCAACACTAACACAGGTGCGAAAAGTGGTTTTTCAACACTAACACAAGTGTGAAAAGTGATTTTTCCACACTAATGCAAGTGCAAAAGTGGTTTGCTGCACCAACACAAGTGCGAAAAGTGGTTTTTCAACACTAACACAAGTGCGAAAAGTGGTTTTTCAACACTAACACAAGTGCGAAAAGTGGTTTTTCCACACTAATACAAGTGCGCAAAGTGGTTTTTCCACACTAATACAATTGCAAAAGTGGTTTCCTGCACCAACACAAGTGCGAAAAGTGGTTTTTCAACACTAACACAAGTGCGAAAAGTGGTTTTTCAACACTATCACAAGTGCAAAAAGTGTTTTTTCCACACTAATACAACTGCACAAGTGGTTTCCTGCACCAACACAAGTGCGAAAAGTGGTTTTTCAACACTAACACAAGTGCGAAAAGTGGTTTTTCAACACTAACACAAGTGCAAAAAGTGGTTTTTCCACACTAATACAGGTGCAAAAGTGGTTTCCTGCACCAACACAAGTGCGAAAAGTGGTTTTTCAACAATAACACAAGTGCGAAAAGTGGTTTTTCAACACTAACTCAAGTGCGAAAAGTGGTTTTCCAACAATATCACAAGTGCAAAAAGTGTTTTTTCCACACTAATACAAGTGCAAAAGTGGTTTCCTGCACCAACACAAGAGCGAAAAGTGTTTTTCAACACTAACACAGGTGCGAAAAGTGGTTTTTCAACACTAACACAAGTGCGAAAAGTGGTTTTTCCACACTAATACAAGTGCAAAAGTGGTTTCCTGCACCAACACAAGTGTGAAAAGTGGTTTTTCAACACTAACACAAGTGCGAAAAGTGGTTTTTCAACACTAACACAAGTGCGAAAGGTGGTTTTTCAACACTATCACAAGTGCAAAAAGTGTTTTTTCCACACTAATATAAGTGCAAAAGTGGTTTCCTGCACCAACACAAGGGCGAAAAGTGGTTTTTCAACACTAACACAAGTGCGAAAAGTGGTTTTTCAACACTAACACAAGTGCGAAAAGTGGTTTTTCCACACTAATACAAGTGCAAAAAAGGTTTCCTGCACCAACACAAGTGCGAAAAGTGGTTGTTCAACACTAACACAAGTGCAAAAAGTGGTTTTTCAACACTAACACAAGTGCGAAAAGTGTTTTTTCCACACTAATACAAGTGCAAAAGTGGTTTCCTGCACCCACACAAGTGCGAAAAGTGGTTTTTCAACACTACACAAGTGCGAAAAGGGGTTTTTCAACACTAACACAAGTGCGAAAAGTGTTTTTTCCACACTAATACAAGTGCAAAAGTGGTTTCCTGCACCAACACAAGTGCGAAAAGTGGTTTTTCAACACTAACACAAGTGCGAAAAGGGGTTTTTCAACACTAACACAAGTGCGAAAAGTGGTTTTTCCACACTAATACAAGTGCGAAAAGTGGTTTTTCCACACTAATACAAGTGCAAAAGTGGTTTCCTGCACCAACACAGGGGCGAAAAGTGGTTTTTCAACACTAACACAAGTGCGAAAATTGGTTTTTCAACACTAACACAAGTGTGAAAAGTGGTTTTTCCACACTAATACAAGTGCAAAACTGGTTTCCTGCACCAACACAAGTGCGAAAAGTGGTTTTTCAACACTAACACAAGTGCGAAAAGTGGTTTTTCAACACTAACACAAGTGCGAAAAGTGTTTTTTCCACACTAATACAAGTGCAAAAGTGGTTTCCAGCACCAACACAAGTGCAAAAAGTGGTTTTTCAACACTAACACAAGTGCGAAAAGGGGTTTTTCAACACTAACACAAGTGCGAAAAGTGGTTTTTCCACACTAATACAAGTGCGAAAAGTGGTTTTTCCACACTAATACAAGTGCAAAAGTGGTTTCCTGCACCAACACACGTGCGAAAAGTGGTTTTTCAACACAAACACAAGTGCAAAAAGTGGTTTTTCAACACTAACACAAGTGCGAAAAGTGGTTTTTCAACACTATCACAAGTGCAAAAAGTTGTTTTTCCACACTAATGCAAGTGCAAAAGTGGTTTCCTGCACCAACACAAGTGCGAAAAGTGGTTTTTCAACACTAACACAAGTGCGAAAAGTGGTTTTTCAACACTATCACAAGTGCAAAAAGTGTTTTTTCCACACTAACACAAGTGCGAAAAGTGGTTTTTCCACACTAATACAATTGCAAAAGTGGTTTCCTGCACCAACACAAGTGCGAAAAGTGGTTTTTCAACACTAACACAAGTGCGAAAAGTGGTTTTTCAACACTATCACAAGTGCAAAAAGTGTTTTTTCCACACTTATACAAGTGCACAAGTGGTTTCCTGCACCAACACAAGTGCGAAAAGTGGTTTTTCAACAATAACACAAGTGCGAAAAGTGGTTTTTCAACACTAACTCAAGTGCGAAAAGTGGTTTTCCAACAATATCACAAGTGCAAAAAGTGTTTTTTCCACACTAATACAAGTGCAAAAGTGGTTTCCTGCACCAACACAAGAGCGAAAAGTGTTTTTCAACACTAACACAGGTGCGAAAAGTGGTTTTTCAACACTAACACAAGTGCGAAAAGTGGTTTTTCCACACTAATACAAGTGCAAAAGTGGTTTCCTGCACCAACACAAGTGTGAAAAGTGGTTTTTCAACACTAACACAAGTGCGAAAAGTGGTTTTTCAACACTAACACAAGTGCGAAAGGTGGTTTTTCAACACTATCACAAGTGCAAAAAGTGTTTTTTCCACACTAATATAAGTGCAAAAGTGGTTTCCTGCACCAACACAAGGGCGAAAAGTGGTTTTTCAACACTAACACAAGTGCGAAAAGTGGTTTTTCAACACTAACACAAGTGCGAAAAGTGGTTTTTCCACACTAATACAAGTGCAAAACTGGTTTCCTGCACCAACACAAGTGCGAAAAGTGGTTGTTCAACACTAACACAAGTGCAAAAAGTGGTTTTTCAACACTAACACAAGTGCGAAAAGTGTTTTTTCCACACTAATACAAGTGCAAAAGTGGTTTCCTGCACCCACACAAGTGCGAAAAGTGGTTTTTCAACACTACACAAGTGCGAAAAGGGGTTTTTCAACACTAACACAAGTGCGAAAAGTGTTTTTTCCACACTAATACAAGTGCAAAAGTGGTTTCCTGCACCAACACAAGTGCGAAAAGTGGTTTTTCAACACTAACACAAGTGCGAAAAGGGGTTTTTCAACACTAACACAAGTGCGAAAAGTGGTTTTTCCACACTAATACAAGTGCGAAAAGTGGTTTTTCCACACTAATACAAGTGCAAAAGTGGTTTCCTGCACCAACACAGGGGCGAAAAGTGGTTTTTCAACACTAACACAAGTGCGAAAATTGGTTTTTCAACACTAACACAAGTGTGAAAAGTGGTTTTTCCACACTAATACAAGTGCAAAACTGGTTTCCTGCACCAACACAAGTGCGAAAAGTGGTTTTTCAACACTAACACAAGTGCGAAAAGTGGTTTTTCAACACTAACACAAGTGCGAAAAGTGTTTTTTCCACACTAATACAAGTGCAAAAGTGGTTTCCTGCACCAACACAAGTGCAAAAAGTGGTTTTTCAACACTAACACAAGTGCGAAAAGGGGTTTTTCAACACTAACACAAGTGCGAAAAGTGGTTTTTCCACACTAATACAAGTGCGAAAAGTGGTTTTTCCACACTAATACAAGTGCAAAAGTGGTTTCCTGCACCAACACACGTGCGAAAAGTGGTTTTTCAACACAAACACAAGTGCAAAAAGTGGTTTTTCAACACTATCACAAGTGCAAAAAGTGTTTTTTCCACACTAATACAAGTGCAAAAGTGGTTTCCTGCACCAACACAAGGGCGAAAAGTGGTTTTTCAACACTAACACAAGTGCGAAAAGTGGTTTTTCAACACTAACACAAGTGCGAAAAGTGGTTTTTCAACACTAACACAAGTGCGAAAAGTGGTTTTTCCACACTAATACAAGTGCAAAAGTGGTTTCCTGCCCCAACACAAGTGCGAAAAGTGGTTTTTCAACACTAACACAAGTGCGAAAAGTGGTTTTTCAACACTATCACAAGTGCAAAAAGTTGTTTTTCCACACTAATGCAAGTGCAAAAGTGGTTTCCTGCACCAACACAAGTGCGAAAAGTGGTTTTTCAACACTAACACAGGTGCGAAAAGTGGTTTTTCAACACTAACACAAGTGCGAAAAGTGATTTTTCCACACTAATGCAAGTGCAAAAGTGGTTTGCTGCACCAACACAAGTGCGAAAAGTGGTTTTTCAACACTAACACAAGTGCGAAAAGTGGTTTTTCAACACTAACACAAGTGCGAAAAGTGGTTTTTCCACACTAATACAAGTGCGCAAAGTGGTTTTTCCACACTAATACAATTGCAAAAGTGGTTTCCTGCACCAACACAAGTGCGAAAAGTGGTTTTTCAACACTAACACAAGTGCGAAAAGTGGCTTTTCAACACTATCACAAGTGCAAAAAGTGTTTTTTCCACACTTATACAAGTGCACAAGTGGTTTCCTGCACCAACACAAGTGCGAAAAGTGGTTTTTCAACACTAACACAAGTGCGAAAAGTGGTTTTTCAACACTAACACAAGTGCAAAAAGTGGTTTTTCCACACTAATACAAGTGCAAAAGTGGTTTCCTGCACCAACACAAGTGCGAAAAGTGGTTTTTCAACACTAACACAAGTGCGAAAAGGGGTTTCTCAACACTAACACAAGTGCGAAAAGTGGTTTTTTCCACACTAATACAAGTGCAAAAAGTGGTTTTCCACACTAATACAAGTGCAAAAGTGGTTTCCTGCACCAACACAGGGGCGAAAAGTGGTTTTTCAACACTAACACAAGTGCGAAAATTGGTTTTTCAACACTAACACAAGTGTGAAAAGTGGTTTTTCCACACTAATACAAGTGCAAAACTGGTTTCCTGCACCAACACAAGTGCGAAAAGTGGTTTTTCAACACTAACACAAGTGCGAAAAGTGGTTTTTCAACACTAACACAAGTGCGAAAAATGTTTTTTCCACACTAATACAAGTGCAAAAGTGGTTTCCTGCACCAACACAAGTGCAAAAAGTGGTTTTTCAACACTAACACAAGTGCGAAAAGGGGTTTTTCAACACTAACACAAGTGCGAAAAGTGGTTTTTCCACACTAATACAAGTGCGAAAAGTGGTTTTTCCACACTAATACAAGTGCGAAAAGTGGTTTTTCCACACTAATACAAGTGCAAAAGTGGTTTCCTGCACCAACACACGTGCGAAAAGTGGTTTTTCAACACAAACACAAGTGCGAAAAGTGGTTTTTCAACACTATCACAAGTGCAAAAAGTGTTTTTTCCACACTAATACAAGTGCAAAAGTGGTTTCCTGCACCAACACAAGGGCGAAAAGTGGTTTTTCAACACTAACACAAGTGCGAAAAGTGGTTTTTCAACACTAACACAAGTGCGAAAAGTGGTTTTTCAACACTAACACAAGTGCGAAAAGTGGTTTTTCAACACTAACACAAGTGCGAAAAGTGGTTTTTCAACACTATCACAAGTGCAAAAAGTGTTTTTCCCACACTAATACAAGTGCAAAAGTGGTTTCCTGCACCAACACAAGTGCGAAAAGTGGTTTTTCAACACTAACACACGTGCGAAAAGTGGTTTTTCCACACTAATACAAGGGCAAAACTGGTTTCCTGCACCAACACAAGTGCGAAAAGTGGTTTTTCAACACTAACACAAGTGCGAAAAGTGGTTTTTCAACACTAACACAAGTGCGAAAAGTGTTTTTTCCACACTAATACAAGTGCAAAAGTGGTTTCCTGCACCAACACAAGTGCGAAAAGTGGTTTTTCAACACTAACACAAGTGCGAAAAGGGGTTTTTCAACACTAACACAAGTGCGAAAAGTGGTTTTTCCACACTAATACAAGTGCGAAAAGTGGTTTTTCCACACTAATACAAGTGCAAAAGTGGTTTCCTGCACCAACACAGGGGCGAAAAGTGGTTTTTCAACACTAACACAAGTGCGAAAATTGGTTTTTCAACACTAACACAAGTGTGAAAAGTGGTTTTTCAACACTAACACAAGTGCGAAAAGGGGTTTTTCAACACTAACACAAGTGTGAAAAGTGGTTTTTCCACACTAATACAAGTGCGAAAAGTGGTTTTTCCACACTAATACAAGTGCAAAAGTGGTTTCCTGCACCAACACACGTGCGAAAAGTGGTTTTTCAACACTAACACAAGTGCGAAAAGTGGTTTTTCAACACTATCACAAGTGCAAAAAGTGTTTTTTCCACACTAACACAAGTGCGAAAAGTGGTTTTTCCACACTAATACAATTGCAAAAGTGGTTTCCTGCACCAACACAAGTGCGAAAAGTGGTTTTTCAACACTAACACAAGTGCGAAAAGTGGTTTTTCAACACTATCACAAGTGCAAAAAGTGTTTTTTCCACACTTATACAAGTGCACAAGTGGTTTCCTGCACCAACACAAGTGCGAAAAGTGGTTTTTCAACAATAACACAAGTGCGAAAAGTGGTTTTTCAACACTAACTCAAGTGCGAAAAGTGGTTTTCCAACAATATCACAAGTGCAAAAAGTGTTTTTTCCACACTAATACAAGTGCAAAAGTGGTTTCCTGCACCAACACAAGAGCGAAAAGTGTTTTTCAACACTAACACAGGTGCGAAAAGTGGTTTTTCAACACTAACACAAGTGCGAAAAGTGGTTTTTCCACACTAATACAAGTGCAAAAGTGGTTTCCTGCACCAACACAAGTGTGAAAAGTGGTTTTTCAACACTAACACAAGTGCGAAAAGTGGTTTTTCAACACTAACACAAGTGCGAAAGGTGGTTTTTCAACACTATCACAAGTGCAAAAAGTGTTTTTTCCACACTAATATAAGTGCAAAAGTGGTTTCCTGCACCAACACAAGGGCGAAAAGTGGTTTTTCAACACTAACACAAGTGCGAAAAGTGGTTTTTCAACACTAACACAAGTGCGAAAAGTGGTTTTTCCACACTAATACAAGTGCAAAACTGGTTTCCTGCACCAACACAAGTGCGAAAAGTGGTTGTTCAACACTAACACAAGTGCAAAAAGTGGTTTTTCAACACTAACACAAGTGCGAAAAGTGTTTTTTCCACACTAATACAAGTGCAAAAGTGGTTTCCTGCACCCACACAAGTGCGAAAAGTGGTTTTTCAACACTACACAAGTGCGAAAAGGGGTTTTTCAACACTAACACAAGTGCGAAAAGTGTTTTTTCCACACTAATACAAGTGCAAAAGTGGTTTCCTGCACCAACACAAGTGCGAAAAGTGGTTTTTCAACACTAACACAAGTGCGAAAAGGGGTTTTTCAACACTAACACAAGTGCGAAAAGTGGTTTTTCCACACTAATACAAGTGCGAAAAGTGGTTTTTCCACACTAATACAAGTGCAAAAGTGGTTTCCTGCACCAACACAGGGGCGAAAAGTGGTTTTTCAACACTAACACAAGTGCGAAAATTGGTTTTTCAACACTAACACAAGTGTGAAAAGTGGTTTTTCCACACTAATACAAGTGCAAAACTGGTTTCCTGCACCAACACAAGTGCGAAAAGTGGTTTTTCAACACTAACACAAGTGCGAAAAGTGGTTTTTCAACACTAACACAAGTGCGAAAAGTGTTTTTTCCACACTAATACAAGTGCAAAAGTGGTTTCCTGCACCAACACAAGTGCAAAAAGTGGTTTTTCAACACTAACACAAGTGCGAAAAGGGGTTTTTCAACACTAACACAAGTGCGAAAAGTGGTTTTTCCACACTAATACAAGTGCGAAAAGTGGTTTTTCCACACTAATACAAGTGCAAAAGTGGTTTCCTGCACCAACACACGTGCGAAAAGTGGTTTTTCAACACAAACACAAGTGCAAAAAGTGGTTTTTCAACACTATCACAAGTGCAAAAAGTGTTTTTTCCACACTAATACAAGTGCAAAAGTGGTTTCCTGCACCAACACAAGGGCGAAAAGTGGTTTTTCAACACTAACACAAGTGCGAAAAGTGGTTTTTCAACACTAACACAAGTGCGAAAAGTGGTTTTTCAACACTAACACAAGTGCGAAAAGTGGTTTTTCCACACTAATACAAGTGCAAAAGTGGTTTCCTGCCCCAACACAAGTGCGAAAAGTGGTTTTTCAACACTAACACAAGTGCGAAAAGTGGTTTTTCAACACTATCACAAGTGCAAAAAGTTGTTTTTCCACACTAATGCAAGTGCAAAAGTGGTTTCCTGCACCAACACAAGTGCGAAAAGTGGTTTTTCAACACTAACACAGGTGCGAAAAGTGGTTTTTCAACACTAACACAAGTGCGAAAAGTGATTTTTCCACACTAATGCAAGTGCAAAAGTGGTTTGCTGCACCAACACAAGTGCGAAAAGTGGTTTTTCAACACTAACACAAGTGCGAAAAGTGGTTTTTCAACACTAACACAAGTGCGAAAAGTGGTTTTTCCACACTAATACAAGTGCGCAAAGTGGTTTTTCCACACTAATACAATTGCAAAAGTGGTTTCCTGCACCAACACAAGTGCGAAAAGTGGTTTTTCAACACTAACACAAGTGCGAAAAGTGGTTTTTCAACACTATCACAAGTGCAAAAAGTGTTTTTTCCACACTTATACAAGTGCACAAGTGGTTTCCTGCACCAACACAAGTGCGAAAAGTGGTTTTTCAACACTAACACAAGTGCGAAAAGTGGTTTTTCAACACTAACACAAGTGCAAAAAGTGGTTTTTCCACACTAATACAAGTGCAAAAGTGGTTTCCTGCACCAACACAAGTGCGAAAAGTGGTTTTTCAACACTAACACAAGTGCGAAAAGGGGTTTCTCAACACTAACACAAGTGCGAAAAGTGGTTTTTTCCACACTAATACAAGTGCGAAAAGTGGTTTTCCACACTAATACAAGTGCAAAAGTGGTTTCCTGCACCAACACAGGGGCGAAAAGTGGTTTTTCAACACTAACACAAGTGCGAAAATTGGTTTTTCAACACTAACACAAGTGTGAAAAGTGGTTTTTCCACACTAATACAAGTGCAAAACTGGTTTCCTGCACCAACACAAGTGCGAAAAGTGGTTTTTCAACACTAACACAAGTGCGAAAAGTGGTTTTTCAACACTAACACAAGTGCGAAAAATGTTTTTTCCACACTAATACAAGTGCAAAAGTGGTTTCCTGCACCAACACAAGTGCAAAAAGTGGTTTTTCAACACTAACACAAGTGCGAAAAGGGGTTTTTCAACACTAACACAAGTGCGAAAAGTGGTTTTTCCACACTAATACAAGTGCGAAAAGTGGTTTTTCCACACTAATACAAGTGCGAAAAGTGGTTTTTCCACACTAATACAAGTGCAAAAGTGGTTTCCTGCACCAACACACGTGCGAAAAGTGGTTTTTCAACACAAACACAAGTGCGAAAAGTGGTTTTTCAACAATATCACAAGTGCAAAAAGTGTTTTTTCCACACTAATACAAGTGCAAAAGTGGTTTCCTGCACCAACACAAGGGCGAAAAGTGGTTTTTCAACACTAACACAAGTGCGAAAAGTGGTTTTTCAACACTAACACAAGTGCGAAAAGTGGTTTTTCAACACTAACACAAGTGCGAAAAGTGGTTTTTCAACACTAACACAAGTGCGAAAAGTGGTTTTTCAACACTATCACAAGTGCAAAAAGTGTTTTTCCCACACTAATACAAGTGCAAAAGTGGTTTCCTGCACCAACACAAGTGCGAAAAGTGGTTTTTCAACACTAACACACGTGCGAAAAGTGGTTTTTCCACACTAATACAAGGGCAAAACTGGTTTCCTGCACCAACACAAGTGCGAAAAGTGGTTTTTCAACACTAACACAAGTGCGAAAAGTGGTTTTTCAACACTAACACAAGTGCGAAAAGTGTTTTTTCCACACTAATACAAGTGCAAAAGTGGTTTCCTGCACCAACACAAGTGCGAAAAGTGGTTTTTCAACACTAACACAAGTGCGAAAAGGGGTTTTTCAACACTAACACAAGTGCGAAAAGTGGTTTTTCCACACTAATACAAGTGCGAAAAGTGGTTTTTCCACACTAATACAAGTGCAAAAGTGGTTTCCTGCACCAACACAGGGGCGAAAAGTGGTTTTTCAACACTAACACAAGTGCGAAAATTGGTTTTTCAACACTAACACAAGTGTGAAAAGTGGTTTTTCAACACTAACACAAGTGCGAAAAGGGGTTTTTCAACACTAACACAAGTGCGAAAAGTGGTTTTTCCACACTAATACAAGTGCGAAAAGTGGTTTTTCCACACTAATACAAGTGCAAAAGTGGTTTCCTGCACCAACACACGTGCGAAAAGTGGTTTTTCAACACAAACACAAGTGCGAAAAGTGGTTTTTCAACACTATCACAAGTGCAAAAAGTGTTTTTTCCACACTAATACAAGTGCAAAAGTGGTTTCCTGCACCAACACAAGGGCGAAAAGTGGTTTTTCAACACTAACACAAGTGCGAAAAGTGGTTTTTCAACACTAACACAAGTGCGAAAAGTGGTTTTTCAACACTAACACAAGTGCGAAAAGTGGTTTTTCCACACTAATACAAGTGCAAAAGTGGTTTCCTGCCCCAACACAAGTGCGAAAAGTGGTTTTTCAACACTAACACAAGTGCGAAAAGTGGTTTTTCAACACTATCACAAGTGCAAAAAGTTGTTTTTCCACACTAATGCAAGTGCAAAAGTGGTTTCCTGCACCAACACAAGTGCGAAAAGTGGTTTTTCAACACTAACACAGGTGCGAAAAGTGGTTTTTCAACACTAACACAAGTGCGAAAAGTGATTTTTCCACACTAATGCAAGTGCAAAAGTGGTTTGCTGCACCAACACAAGTGCGAAAAGTGGTTTTTCAACACTAACACAAGTGCGAAAAGTGGTTTTTCAACACTAACACAAGTGCGAAAAGTGGTTTTTCCACACTAATACAAGTGCGCAAAGTGGTTTTTCCACACTAATACAATTGCAAAAGTGGTTTCCTGCACCAACACAAGTGCGAAAAGTGGTTTTTCAACACTAACACAAGTGCGAAAAGTGGTTTTTCAACACTATCACAAGTGCAAAAAGTGTTTTTTCCACACTAATACAACTGCACAAGTGGTTTCCTGCACCAACACAAGTGCGAAAAGTGGTTTTTCAACACTAACACAAGTGCGAAAAGTGGTTTTTCAACACTAACACAAGTGCAAAAAGTGGTTTTTCCACACTAATACAGGTGCAAAAGTGGTTTCCTGCACCAACACAAGTGCGAAAAGTGGTTTTTCAACAATAACACAAGTGCGAAAAGTGGTTTTTCAACACTAACTCAAGTGCGAAAAGTGGTTTTCCAACAATATCACAAGTGCAAAAAGTGTTTTTTCCACACTAATACAAGTGCAAAAGTGGTTTCCTGCACCAACACAAGAGCGAAAAGTGTTTTTCAACACTAACACAGGTGCGAAAAGTGGTTTTTCAACACTAACACAAGTGCGAAAAGTGGTTTTTCCACACTAATACAAGTGCAAAAGTGGTTTCCTGCACCAACACAAGTGTGAAAAGTGGTTTTTCAACACTAACACAAGTGCGAAAAGTGGTTTTTCAACACTAACACAAGTGCGAAAGGTGGTTTTTCAACACTATCACAAGTGCAAAAAGTGTTTTTTCCACACTAATATAAGTGCAAAAGTGGTTTCCTGCACCAACACAAGGGCGAAAAGTGGTTTTTCAACACTAACACAAGTGCGAAAAGTGGTTTTTCAACACTAACACAAGTGCGAAAAGTGGTTTTTCCACACTAATACAAGTGCAAAAAAGGTTTCCTGCACCAACACAAGTGCGAAAAGTGGTTGTTCAACACTAACACAAGTGCAAAAAGTGGTTTTTCAACACTAACACAAGTGCGAAAAGTGTTTTTTCCACACTAATACAAGTGCAAAAGTGGTTTCCTGCACCCACACAAGTGCGAAAAGTGGTTTTTCAACACTACACAAGTGCGAAAAGGGGTTTTTCAACACTAACACAAGTGCGAAAAGTGTTTTTTCCACACTAATACAAGTGCAAAAGTGGTTTCCTGCACCAACACAAGTGCGAAAAGTGGTTTTTCAACACTAACACAAGTGCGAAAAGGGGTTTTTCAACACTAACACAAGTGCGAAAAGTGGTTTTTCCACACTAATACAAGTGCGAAAAGTGGTTTTTCCACACTAATACAAGTGCAAAAGTGGTTTCCTGCACCAACACAGGGGCGAAAAGTGGTTTTTCAACACTAACACAAGTGCGAAAATTGGTTTTTCAACACTAACACAAGTGTGAAAAGTGGTTTTTCCACACTAATACAAGTGCAAAACTGGTTTCCTGCACCAACACAAGTGCGAAAAGTGGTTTTTCAACACTAACACAAGTGCGAAAAGTGGTTTTTCAACACTAACACAAGTGCGAAAAGTGTTTTTTCCACACTAATACAAGTGCAAAAGTGGTTTCCTGCACCAACACAAGTGCAAAAAGTGGTTTTTCAACACTAACACAAGTGCGAAAAGGGGTTTTTCAACACTAACACAAGTGCGAAAAGTGGTTTTTCCACACTAATACAAGTGCGAAAAGTGGTTTTTCCACACTAATACAAGTGCAAAAGTGGTTTCCTGCACCAACACACGTGCGAAAAGTGGTTTTTCAACACAAACACAAGTGCAAAAAGTGGTTTTTCAACACTAACACAAGTGCGAAAAGTGGTTTTTCAACACTATCACAAGTGCAAAAAGTTGTTTTTCCACACTAATGCAAGTGCAAAAGTGGTTTCCTGCACCAACACAAGTGCGAAAAGTGGTTTTTCAACACTAACACAAGTGCGAAAAGTGGTTTTTCAACACTATCACAAGTGCAAAAAGTGTTTTTTCCACACTAACACAAGTGCGAAAAGTGGTTTTTCCACACTAATACAATTGCAAAAGTGGTTTCCTGCACCAACACAAGTGCGAAAAGTGGTT
Organism: Myxine glutinosa; assembly: GCF_964187855.1. Classification (NCBI taxonomy): domain Eukaryota; kingdom Metazoa; phylum Chordata; class Myxini; order Myxiniformes; family Myxinidae; genus Myxine; species Myxine glutinosa. The sequence goes on from NW_027616483.1 coordinate 93,701, forward strand.
TTTCAACACTAACACAAGTGCGAAAAGTGGTTTTTCAACACTATCACAAGTGCAAAAAGTGTTTTTTCCACACTTATACAAGTGCACAAGTGGTTTCCTGCACCAACACAAGTGCGAAAAGTGGTTTTTCAACAATAACACAAGTGCGAAAAGTGGTTTTTCAACACTAACTCAAGTGCGAAAAGTGGTTTTCCAACAATATCACAAGTGCAAAAAGTGTTTTTTCCACACTAATACAAGTGCAAAAGTGGTTTCCTGCACCAACACAAGAGCGAAAAGTGTTTTTCAACACTAACACAGGTGCGAAAAGTGGTTTTTCAACACTAACACAAGTGCGAAAAGTGGTTTTTCCACACTAATACAAGTGCAAAAGTGGTTTCCTGCACCAACACAAGTGTGAAAAGTGGTTTTTCAACACTAACACAAGTGCGAAAAGTGGTTTTTCAACACTAACACAAGTGCGAAAGGTGGTTTTTCAACACTATCACAAGTGCAAAAAGTGTTTTTTCCACACTAATATAAGTGCAAAAGTGGTTTCCTGCACCAACACAAGGGCGAAAAGTGGTTTTTCAACACTAACACAAGTGCGAAAAGTGGTTTTTCAACACTAACACAAGTGCGAAAAGTGGTTTTTCCACACTAATACAAGTGCAAAACTGGTTTCCTGCACCAACACAAGTGCGAAAAGTGGTTGTTCAACACTAACACAAGTGCAAAAAGTGGTTTTTCAACACTAACACAAGTGCGAAAAGTGTTTTTTCCACACTAATACAAGTGCAAAAGTGGTTTCCTGCACCCACACAAGTGCGAAAAGTGGTTTTTCAACACTACACAAGTGCGAAAAGGGGTTTTTCAACACTAACACAAGTGCGAAAAGTGTTTTTTCCACACTAATACAAGTGCAAAAGTGGTTTCCTGCACCAACACAAGTGCGAAAAGTGGTTTTTCAACACTAACACAAGTGCGAAAAGGGGTTTTTCAACACTAACACAAGTGCGAAAAGTGGTTTTTCCACACTAATACAAGTGCGAAAAGTGGTTTTTCCACACTAATACAAGTGCAAAAGTGGTTTCCTGCACCAACACAGGGGCGAAAAGTGGTTTTTCAACACTAACACAAGTGCGAAAATTGGTTTTTCAACACTAACACAAGTGTGAAAAGTGGTTTTTCCACACTAATACAAGTGCAAAACTGGTTTCCTGCACCAACACAAGTGCGAAAAGTGGTTTTTCAACACTAACACAAGTGCGAAAAGTGGTTTTTCAACACTAACACAAGTGCGAAAAGTGTTTTTTCCACACTAATACAAGTGCAAAAGTGGTTTCCTGCACCAACACAAGTGCAAAAAGTGGTTTTTCAACACTAACACAAGTGCGAAAAGGGGTTTTTCAACACTAACACAAGTGCGAAAAGTGGTTTTTCCACACTAATACAAGTGCGAAAAGTGGTTTTTCCACACTAATACAAGTGCAAAAGTGGTTTCCTGCACCAACACACGTGCGAAAAGTGGTTTTTCAACACAAACACAAGTGCAAAAAGTGTTTTTCAACACTATCACAAGTGCAAAAAGTGTTTTTTCCACACTAATACAAGTGCAAAAGTGGTTTCCTGCACCAACACAAGGGCGAAAAGTGGTTTTTCAACACTAACACAAGTGCGAAAAGTGGTTTTTCAACACTAACACAAGTGCGAAAAGTGGTTTTTCAACACTAACACAAGTGCGAAAAGTGGTTTTTCCACACTAATACAAGTGCAAAAGTGGTTTCCTGCCCCAACACAAGTGCGAAAAGTGGTTTTTCAACACTAACACAAGTGCGAAAAGTGGTTTTTCAACACTATCACAAGTGCAAAAAGTTGTTTTTCCACACTAATGCAAGTGCAAAAGTGGTTTCCTGCACCAACACAAGTGCGAAAAGTGGTTTTTCAACACTAACACAGGTGCGAAAAGTGGTTTTTCAACACTAACACAAGTGCGAAAAGTGATTTTTCCACACTAATGCAAGTGCAAAAGTGGTTTGCTGCACCAACACAAGTGCGAAAAGTGGTTTTTCAACACTAACACAAGTGCGAAAAGTGGTTTTTCAACACTAACACAAGTGCGAAAAGTGGTTTTTCCACACTAATACAAGTGCGCAAAGTGGTTTTTCCACACTAATACAATTGCAAAAGTGGTTTCCTGCACCAACACAAGTGCGAAAAGTGGTTTTTCAACACTAACACAAGTGCGAAAAGTGGTTTTTCAACACTATCACAAGTGCAAAAAGTGTTTTTTCCACACTTATACAAGTGCACAAGTGGTTTCCTGCACCAACACAAGTGCGAAAAGTGGTTTTTCAACACTAACACAAGTGCGAAAAGTGGTTTTTCAACACTAACACAAGTGCAAAAAGTGGTTTTTCCACACTAATACAAGTGCAAAAGTGGTTTCCTGCACCAACACAAGTGCGAAAAGTGGTTTTTCAACACTAACACAAGTGCGAAAAGGGGTTTCTCAACACTAACACAAGTGCGAAAAGTGGTTTTTTCCACACTAATACAAGTGCGAAAAGTGGTTTTCCACACTAATACAAGTGCAAAAGTGGTTTCCTGCACCAACACAGGGGCGAAAAGTGGTTTTTCAACACTAACACAAGTGCGAAAATTGGTTTTTCAACACTAACACAAGTGTGAAAAGTGGTTTTTCCACACTAATACAAGTGCAAAACTGGTTTCCTGCACCAACACAAGTGCGAAAAGTGGTTTTTCAACACTAACACAAGTGCGAAAAGTGGTTTTTCAACACTAACACAAGTGCGAAAAATGTTTTTTCCACACTAATACAAGTGCAAAAGTGGTTTCCTGCACCAACACAAGTGCAAAAAGTGGTTTTTCAACACTAACACAAGTGCGAAAAGGGGTTTTTCAACACTAACACAAGTGCGAAAAGTGGTTTTTCCACACTAATACAAGTGCGAAAAGTGGTTTTTCCACACTAATACAAGTGCGAAAAGTGGTTTTTCCACACTAATACAAGTGCAAAAGTGGTTTCCTGCACCAACACACGTGCGAAAAGTGGTTTTTCAACACAAACACAAGTGCGAAAAGTGGTTTTTCAACACTATCACAAGTGCAAAAAGTGTTTTTTCCACACTAATACAAGTGCAAAAGTGGTTTCCTGCACCAACACAAGGGCGAAAAGTGGTTTTTCAACACTAACACAAGTGCGAAAAGTGGTTTTTCAACACTAACACAAGTGCGAAAAGTGGTTTTTCAACACTAACACAAGTGCGAAAAGTGGTTTTTCCACACTAATACAAGTGCAAAAGTGGTTTCCTGCCCCAACACAAGTGCGAAAAGTGGTTTTTCAACACTAACACAAGTGCGAAAAGTGGTTTTTCCACACTAATACAAGTGCGCAAAGTGGTTTTTCCACACTAATACAATTGCAAAAGTGGTTTCCTGCACCAACACAAGTGCGAAAAGTGGTTTTTCAACACTAACACAAGTGCGAAAAGTGGTTTTTCAACACTATCACAAGTGCAAAAAGTGTTTTTTCCACACTTATACAAGTGCACAAGTGGTTTCCTGCACCAACACAAGTGCGAAAAGTGGTTTTTCAACACTAACACAAGTGCGAAAAGTGGTTTTTCAACACTAACACAAGTGCAAAAAGTGGTTTTTCCACACTAATACAAGTGCAAAAGTGGTTTCCTGCACCAACACAAGTGCGAAAAGTGGTTTTTCAACACTAACACAAGTGCGAAAAGGGGTTTTTCAACACTAACACAAGTGCGAAAAGTGGTTTTTCCACACTAATACAAGTGCGAAAAGTGGTTTTTCCACACTAATACAAGTGCAAAAGTGGTTTCCTGCACCAACACAGGGGCGAAAAGTGGTTTTTCAACACTAACACAAGTGCGAAAATTGGTTTTTCAACACTAACACAAGTGTGAAAAGTGGTTTTTCCACACTAATACAAGTGCAAAACTGGTTTCCTGCACCAACACAAGTGCGAAAAGTGGTTTTTCAACACTAACACAAGTGCGAAAAGTGGTTTTTCAACACTAACACAAGTGCGAAAAGTGTTTTTTCCACACTAATACAAGTGCAAAAGTGGTTTCCTGCACCAACACAAGTGCAAAAAGTGGTTTTTCAACACTAACAAAAGTGCGAAAAGGGGTTTTTCAACACTAACACAAGTGCGAAAAGTGGTTTTTCCACACTAATACAAGTGCGAAAAGTGGTTTTTCCACACTAATACAAGTGCAAAAGTGGTTTCCTGCACCAACACACGTGCGAAAAGTGGTTTTTCAACACAAACACAAGTGCGAAAAGTGGTTTTTCAACACTATCACAAGTGCAAAAAGTGTTTTTTCCACACTAATACAAGTGCAAAAGTGGTTTCCTGCACCAACACAAGGGCGAAAAGTGGTTTTTCAACACTAACACAAGTGCGAAAAGTGGTTTTTCAACACTAACACAAGTGCGAAAAGTGGTTTTTCAACACTAACACAAGTGCGAAAAGTGGTTTTTCCACACTAATACAAGTGCAAAAGTGGTTTCCTGCCCCAACACAAGTGCGAAAAGTGGTTTTTCAACACTAACACAAGTGCGAAAAGTGGTTTTTCAACACTATCACAAGTGCAAAAAGTTGTTTTTCCACACTAATGCAAGTGCAAAAGTGGTTTCCTGCACCAACACAAGTGCGAAAAGTGGTTTTTCAACACTAACACAGGTGCGAAAAGTGGTTTTTCAACACTAACACAAGTGCGAAAAGTGATTTTTCCACACTAATGCAAGTGCAAAAGTGGTTTGCTGCACCAACACAAGTGCGAAAAGTGGTTTTTCAACACGAACACAAGTGCGAAAAGTGGTTTTTCAACACTAACACAAGTGCGAAAAGTGGTTTTTCCACACTAATACAAGTGCGCAAAGTGGTTTTTCCACACTAATACAATTGCAAAAGTGGTTTCCTGCACCAACACAAGTGCGAAAAGTGGTTTTTCAACACTAACACAAGTGCGAAAAGTGGTTTTTCAACACTATCACAAGTGCAAAAAGTGTTTTTTCCACACTTATACAAGTGCACAAGTGGTTTCCTGCACCAACACAAGTGCGAAAAGTGGTTTTTCAACACTAACACAAGTGCGAAAAGTGGTTTTTCAACACGAACACAAGTGCAAAAAGTGGTTTTTCCACACTAATACAAGTGCAAAAGTGGTTTCCTGCACCAACACAAGTGCGAAAAGTGGTTTTTCAACAATAACACAAGTGCGAAAAGTGGTTTTTCAACACTAACACAAGTGCGAAAAGTGGTTTTCCAACAATATCACAAGTGCAAAAAGTGTTTTTTCCACACTAATACAAGTGCAAAAGTGGTTTCCTGCACCAACACAAGAGCGAAAAGTGTTTTTCAACACTAACACAGGTGCGAAAAGTGGTTTTTCAACACTAACACAAGTGCGAAAAGTGGTTTTTCCACACTAATACAAGTGCAAAAGTGGTTTCCTGCACCAACACAAGTGTGAAAAGTGGTTTTTCAACACTAACACAAGTGCGAAAAGTGGTTTTTCAACACTAACACAAGTGCGAAAGGTGGGTTTTCAACACTATCACAAGTGCAAAAAGTGTTTTTTCCACACTAATACAAGTGCAAAAGTGGTTTCCTGCACCAACACAAGGGCGAAAAGTGGTTTTTCAACACTAACACAAGTGCGAAAAGTGGTTTTTCAACACTAACACAAGTGCGAAAAGTGGTTTTTCCACACTAATACAAGTGCAAAACTGGTTTCCTGCACCAACACAAGTGCGAAAAGTGGTTTTTCAACACTAACACAAGTGCGAAAAGTGGTTTTTCAACACTAACACAAGTGCGAAAAGTGTTTTTTCCACACTAATACAAGTGCAAAAGTGGTTTCCTGCACCAACACAAGTGCAAAAAGTGGTTTTTCAACACTAACACAAGTGCGAAAAGGGGTTTTTCAACACTAACACAAGTGCGAAAAGTGGTTTTTCCACACTAATACAAGTGCGAAAAGTGGTTTTTCCACACTAATACAAGTGCAAAAGTGGTTTCCTGCACCAACACAAGTGCGAAAAGTGGTTTTTCAACACGAACACAAGTGCGAAAAGTGGTTTTTCAACACTATCACAAGTGCAAAAAGTGTTTTTTCCACACTAATACAAGTGCAAAAGTGGTTTCCTGCACCAACACAAGTGCGAAAAGTGGTTTTTCAACACTAACACAAGTGCGAAAAGTGGTTTTTCAACACTAACACAAGTGTGAAAAGTGGTTTTTCCACACTAATACAAGTGCAAAACTGGTTTCCTGCACCAACACAAGTGCGAAAAGTGGTTTTTCAACACTAACACAAGTGCGAAAAGTGGTTTTTCAACACTAACACAAGTGCGAAAAGTGTTTTTTCCACACTAATACAAGTGCAAAAGTGGTTTCCTGCACCAACACAAGTGCAAAAAGTGGTTTTTCAACACTAACACAAGTGCGAAAAGGGGTTTTTCAACACTAACACAAGTGCGAAAAGTGGTTTTTCCACACTAATACAAGTGCGAAAAGTGGTTTTTCCACACTAATACAAGTGCAAAAGTGGTTTCCCCCACCAACACACGTGCGAAAAGTGGTTTTTCAACACAAACACAAGTGCGAAAAGTGGTTTTTCAACACTATCACAAGTGCAAAAAGTGTTTTTCCACACTAATACAAGTGCAAAAGTGGTTTCCTGCACCAACACAAGGGCGAAAAGTGGTTTTTCAACACTAACACAAGTGCGAAAAGTGGTTTTTCAACACTAACACAAGTGCGAAAAGTGGTTTTTCAACACTAACACAAGTGCGAAAAGTGGTTTTTCCACACTAATACAATTGCAAAAGTGGTTTCCTGCACCAACACAAGTGCGAAAAGTGGTTTTTCAACACTAACACAAGTGCGAAAAGTGGTTTTTCAACACTATCACAAGTGCAAAAAGTGTTTTTTCCACACTTATACAAGTGCACAAGTGGTTTCCTGCACCAACACAAGTGCGAAAAGTGGTTTTTCAACACTAACACAAGTGCGAAAAGTGGTTTTTCAACACTAACACAAGTGCAAAAAGTGGTTTTTCCACACTAATACAAGTGCAAAAGTGGTTTCCTGCACCAACACAAGTGCGAAAAGTGGTTTTTCAACACTAACACAAGTGCGAAAAGGGGTTTTTCAACACTAACACAAGTGCGAAAAGTAGTTTTTTCCACACTAATACAAGTGCGAAAAGTGGTTTTTCCACACTAATACAAGTGCAAAAGTGGTTTCCTGCACCAACACAGGGGCGAAAAGTGGTTTTTCAACACTAACACAAGTGCGAAAATTGGTTTTTCAACACTAACACAAGTGTGAAAAGTGGTTTTTCCACACTAATACAAGTGCAAAACTGGTTTCCTGCACCAACACAAGTGCGAAAAGTGGTTTTTCAACACTAACACAAGTGCGAAAAGTGGTTTTTCAACACTAACACAAGTGCGAAAAGTGTTTTTTTCCACACTAATACAAGTGCAAAAGTGGTTTCCTGCACCAACACAAGTGCAAAAAGTGGTTTTTCAACACTAACACAAGTGCGAAAAGGGGTTTTTCAACACTAACACAAGTGCGAAAAGTGGTTTTTCCACACTAATACAAGTGCGAAAAGTGGTTTTTCCACACTAATACAAGTGCAAAAGTGGTTTCCTGCACCAACACACGTGCGAAAAGTGGTTTTTCAACACAAACACAAGTGCGAAAAGTGGTTTTTCAACACTATCACAAGTGCAAAAAGTGTTTTTTCCACACTAATACAAGTGCAAAAGTGGTTTCCTGCACCAACACAAGGGCGAAAAGTGGTTTTTCAACACTAACACAAGTGCGAAAAGTGGTTTTTCAACACTAACACAAGTGTGAAAAGTGGTTTTTCAACACTAACACAAGTGCGAAAAGTGGTTTTTCCACACTAATACAAGTGCAAAAGTGGTTTCCTGCCCCAACACAAGTGCGAAAAGTGGTTTTTCAACACTAACACAAGTGCGAAAAGTGGTTTTTCAACACTATCACAAGTGCAAAAAGTTGTTTTTCCACACTAATGCAAGTGCAAAAGTGGTTTCCTGCACCAACACAAGTGCGAAAAGTGGTTTTTCAACACTAACACAGGTGCGAAAAGTGGTTTTTCAACACTAACACAAGTGCGAAAAGTGATTTTTCCACACTAATGCAAGTGCAAAAGTGGTTTGCTGCACCAACACAAGTGCGAAAAGTGGTTTTTCAACACTAACACAAGTGCGAAAAGTGGTTTTTCCACACTAATACAAGTGCGAAAAGTGGTTTTTCCACACTAATACAAGTGCAAAAGTGGTTTCCTGCACCAACACAGGGGCGAAAAGTGGTTTTTCAACACTAACACAAGTGCGAAAATTGGTTTTTCAACACTAACACAAGTGTGAAAAGTGGTTTTTCCACACTAATACAAGTGCAAAACTGGTTTCCTGCACCAACACAAGTGCGAAAAGTGGTTTTTCAACACTAACACAAGTGCGAAAAGTGGTTTTTCAACACTAACACAAGTGCGAAAAGTGTTTTTTCCACACTAATACAAGTGCAAAAGTGGTTTCCTGCACCAACACAAGTGCAAAAAGTGGTTTTTCAACACTAACACAAGTGCGAAAAGGGGTTTTTCAACACTAACACAAGTGCGAAAAGTGGTTTTTCCACACTAATACAAGTGCGAAAAGTGGTTTTTCCACACTAATACAAGTGCAAAAGTGGTTTCCTGCACCAACACACGTGCGAAAAGTGGTTTTTCAACACAAACACAAGTGCAAAAAGTGGTTTTTCAACACTATCACAAGTGCAAAAAGTGTTTTTTCCACACTAATACAAGTGCAAAAGTGGTTTCCTGCACCAACACAAGGGCGAAAAGTGGTTTTTCAACACTAACACAAGTGCGAAAAGTGGTTTTTCAACACTAACACAAGTGCGAAAAGTGGTTTTTCAACACTAACACAAGTGCGAAAAGTGGTTTTTCCACACTAATACAAGTGCAAAAGTGGTTTCCTGCCCCAACACAAGTGCGAAAAGTGGTTTTTCAACACTAACACAAGTGCGAAAAGTGGTTTTTCAACACTATCACAAGTGCAAAAAGTTGTTTTTCCACACTAATGCAAGTGCAAAAGTGGTTTCCTGCACCAACACAAGTGCGAAAAGTGGTTTTTCAACACTAACACAGGTGCGAAAAGTGGTTTTTCAACACTAACACAAGTGCGAAAAGTGATTTTTCCACACTAATGCAAGTGCAAAAGTGGTTTGCTGCACCAACACAAGTGCGAAAAGTGGTTTTTCAACACTAACACAAGTGCGAAAAGTGGTTTTTCAACACTAACACAAGTGCGAAAAGTGGTTTTTCCACACTAATACAAGTGCGCAAAGTGGTTTTTCCACACTAATACAATTGCAAAAGTGGTTTCCTGCACCAACACAAGTGCGAAAAGTGGTTTTTCAACACTAACACAAGTGCGAAAAGTGGTTTTTCAACACTATCACAAGTGCAAAAAGTGTTTTTTCCACACTTATACAAGTGCACAAGTGGTTTCCTGCACCAACACAAGTGCGAAAAGTGGTTTTTCAACACTAACACAAGTGCGAAAAGTGGTTTTTCAACACTAACACAAGTGCAAAAAGTGGTTTTTCCACACTAATACAAGTGCAAAAGTGGTTTCCTGCACCAACACAAGTGCGAAAAGTGGTTTTTCAACACTAACACAAGTGCGAAAAGGGGTTTCTCAACACTAACACAAGTGCGAAAAGTGGTTTTTTCCACACTAATACAAGTGCGAAAAGTGGTTTTCCACACTAATACAAGTGCAAAAGTGGTTTCCTGCACCAACACAGGGGCGAAAAGTGGTTTTTCAACACTAACACAAGTGCGAAAATTGGTTTTTCAACACTAACACAAGTGTGAAAAGTGGTTTTTCCACACTAATACAAGTGCAAAACTGGTTTCCTGCACCAACACAAGTGCGAAAAGTGGTTTTTCAACACTAACACAAGTGCGAAAAGTGGTTTTTCAACACTAACACAAGTGCGAAAAATGTTTTTTCCACACTAATACAAGTGCAAAAGTGGTTTCCTGCACCAACACAAGTGCAAAAAGTGGTTTTTCAACACTAACACAAGTGCGAAAAGGGGTTTTTCAACACTAACACAAGTGCGAAAAGTGGTTTTTCCACACTAATACAAGTGCGAAAAGTGGTTTTTCCACACTAATACAAGTGCGAAAAGTGGTTTTTCCACACTAATACAAGTGCAAAAGTGGTTTCCTGCACCAACACACGTGCGAAAAGTGGTTTTTCAACACAAACACAAGTGCGAAAAGTGGTTTTTCAACACTATCACAAGTGCAAAAAGTGTTTTTTCCACACTAATACAAGTGCAAAAGTGGTTTCCTGCACCAACACAAGGGCGAAAAGTGGTTTTTCAACACTAACACAAGTGCGAAAAGTGGTTTTTCAACACTAACACAAGTGCGAAAAGTGGTTTTTCAACACTAACACAAGTGCGAAAAGTGGTTTTTCCACACTAATACAAGTGCAAAAGTGGTTTCCTGCCCCAACACAAGTGCGAAAAGTGGTTTTTCAACACTAACACAAGTGCGAAAAGTGGTTTTTCCACACTAATACAAGTGCGCAAAGTGGTTTTTCCACACTAATACAATTGCAAAAGTGGTTTCCTGCACCAACACAAGTGCGAAAAGTGGTTTTTCAACACTAACACAAGTGCGAAAAGTGGTTTTTCAACACTATCACAAGTGCAAAAAGTGTTTTTTCCACACTTATACAAGTGCACAAGTGGTTTCCTGCACCAACACAAGTGCGAAAAGTGGTTTTTCAACACTAACACAAGTGCGAAAAGTGGTTTTTCAACACTAACACAAGTGCAAAAAGTGGTTTTTCCACACTAATACAAGTGCAAAAGTGGTTTCCTGCACCAACACAAGTGCGAAAAGTGGTTTTTCAACACTAACACAAGTGCGAAAAGGGGTTTTTCAACACTAACACAAGTGCGAAAAGTGGTTTTTCCACACTAATACAAGTGCGAAAAGTGGTTTTTCCACACTAATACAAGTGCAAAAGTGGTTTCCTGCACCAACACAGGGGCGAAAAGTGGTTTTTCAACACTAACACAAGTGCGAAAATTGGTTTTTCAACACTAACACAAGTGTGAAAAGTGGTTTTTCCACACTAATACAAGTGCAAAACTGGTTTCCTGCACCAACACAAGTGCGAAAAGTGGTTTTTCAACACTAACACAAGTGCGAAAAGTGGTTTTTCAACACTAACACAAGTGCGAAAAGTGTTTTTTCCACACTAATACAAGTGCAAAAGTGGTTTCCTGCACCAACACAAGTGCAAAAAGTGGTTTTTCAACACTAACAAAAGTGCGAAAAGGGGTTTTTCAACACTAACACAAGTGCGAAAAGTGGTTTTTCCACACTAATACAAGTGCGAAAAGTGGTTTTTCCACACTAATACAAGTGCAAAAGTGGTTTCCTGCACCAACACACGTGCGAAAAGTGGTTTTTCAACACAAACACAAGTGCGAAAAGTGGTTTTTCAACACTATCACAAGTGCAAAAAGTGTTTTTTCCACACTAATACAAGTGCAAAAGTGGTTTCCTGCACCAACACAAGGGCGAAAAGTGGTTTTTCAACACTAACACAAGTGCGAAAAGTGGTTTTTCAACACTAACACAAGTGCGAAAAGTGGTTTTTCAACACTAACACAAGTGCGAAAAGTGGTTTTTCCACACTAATACAAGTGCAAAAGTGGTTTCCTGCCCCAACACAAGTGCGAAAAGTGGTTTTTCAACACTAACACAAGTGCGAAAAGTGGTTTTTCAACACTATCACAAGTGCAAAAAGTTGTTTTTCCACACTAATGCAAGTGCAAAAGTGGTTTCCTGCACCAACACAAGTGCGAAAAGTGGTTTTTCAACACTAACACAGGTGCGAAAAGTGGTTTTTCAACACTAACACAAGTGCGAAAAGTGATTTTTCCACACTAATGCAAGTGCAAAAGTGGTTTGCTGCACCAACACAAGTGCGAAAAGTGGTTTTTCAACACGAACACAAGTGCGAAAAGTGGTTTTTCAACACTAACACAAGTGCGAAAAGTGGTTTTTCCACACTAATACAAGTGCGCAAAGTGGTTTTTCCACACTAATACAATTGCAAAAGTGGTTTCCTGCACCAACACAAGTGCGAAAAGTGGTTTTTCAACACTAACACAAGTGCGAAAAGTGGTTTTTCAACACTATCACAAGTGCAAAAAGTGTTTTTTCCACACTTATACAAGTGCACAAGTGGTTTCCTGCACCAACACAAGTGCGAAAAGTGGTTTTTCAACACTAACACAAGTGCGAAAAGTGGTTTTTCAACACGAACACAAGTGCAAAAAGTGGTTTTTCCACACTAATACAAGTGCAAAAGTGGTTTCCTGCACCAACACAAGTGCGAAAAGTGGTTTTTCAACAATAACACAAGTGCGAAAAGTGGTTTTTCAACACTAACACAAGTGCGAAAAGTGGTTTTCCAACAATATCACAAGTGCAAAAAGTGTTTTTTCCACACTAATACAAGTGCAAAAGTGGTTTCCTGCACCAACACAAGAGCGAAAAGTGTTTTTCAACACTAACACAGGTGCGAAAAGTGGTTTTTCAACACTAACACAAGTGCGAAAAGTGGTTTTTCCACACTAATACAAGTGCAAAAGTGGTTTCCTGCACCAACACAAGTGTGAAAAGTGGTTTTTCAACACTAACACAAGTGCGAAAAGTGGTTTTTCAACACTAACACAAGTGCGAAAGGTGGGTTTTCAACACTATCACAAGTGCAAAAAGTGTTTTTTCCACACTAATACAAGTGCAAAAGTGGTTTCCTGCACCAACACAAGGGCGAAAAGTGGTTTTTCAACACTAACACAAGTGCGAAAAGTGGTTTTTCAACACTAACACAAGTGCGAAAAGTGGTTTTTCCACACTAATACAAGTGCAAAACTGGTTTCCTGCACCAACACAAGTGCGAAAAGTGGTTTTTCAACACTAACACAAGTGCGAAAAGTGGTTTTTCAACACTAACACAAGTGCGAAAAGTGTTTTTTCCACACTAATACAAGTGCAAAAGTGGTTTCCTGCACCAACACAAGTGCAAAAAGTGGTTTTTCAACACTAACACAAGTGCGAAAAGGGGTTTTTCAACACTAACACAAGTGCGAAAAGTGGTTTTTCCACACTAATACAAGTGCGAAAAGTGGTTTTTCCACACTAATACAAGTGCAAAAGTGGTTTCCTGCACCAACACAAGTGCGAAAAGTGGTTTTTCAACACGAACACAAGTGCGAAAAGTGGTTTTTCAACACTATCACAAGTGCAAAAAGTGTTTTTTCCACACTAATACAAGTGCAAAAGTGGTTTCCTGCACCAACACAAGTGCGAAAAGTGGTTTTTCAACACTAACACAAGTGCGAAAAGTGGTTTTTCAACACTAACACAAGTGTGAAAAGTGGTTTTTCCACACTAATACAAGTGCAAAACTGGTTTCCTGCACCAACACAAGTGCGAAAAGTGGTTTTTCAACACTAACACAAGTGCGAAAAGTGGTTTTTCAACACTAACACAAGTGCGAAAAGTGTTTTTTCCACACTAATACAAGTGCAAAAGTGGTTTCCTGCACCAACACAAGTGCAAAAAGTGGTTTTTCAACACTAACACAAGTGCGAAAAGGGGTTTTTCAACACTAACACAAGTGCGAAAAGTGGTTTTTCCACACTAATACAAGTGCGAAAAGTGGTTTTTCCACACTAATACAAGTGCAAAAGTGGTTTCCCCCACCAACACACGTGCGAAAAGTGGTTTTTCAACACAAACACAAGTGCGAAAAGTGGTTTTTCAACACTATCACAAGTGCAAAAAGTGTTTTTCCACACTAATACAAGTGCAAAAGTGGTTTCCTGCACCAACACAAGGGCGAAAAGTGGTTTTTCAACACTAACACAAGTGCGAAAAGTGGTTTTTCAACACTAACACAAGTGCGAAAAGTGGTTTTTCAACACTAACACAAGTGCGAAAAGTGGTTTTTCCACACTAATACAATTGCAAAAGTGGTTTCCTGCACCAACACAAGTGCGAAAAGTGGTTTTTCAACACTAACACAAGTGCGAAAAGTGGTTTTTCAACACTATCACAAGTGCAAAAAGTGTTTTTTCCACACTTATACAAGTGCACAAGTGGTTTCCTGCACCAACACAAGTGCGAAAAGTGGTTTTTCAACACTAACACAAGTGCGAAAAGTGGTTTTTCAACACTAACACAAGTGCAAAAAGTGGTTTTTCCACACTAATACAAGTGCAAAAGTGGTTTCCTGCACCAACACAAGTGCGAAAAGTGGTTTTTCAACACTAACACAAGTGCGAAAAGGGGTTTTTCAACACTAACACAAGTGCGAAAAGTAGTTTTTTCCACACTAATACAAGTGCGAAAAGTGGTTTTTCCACACTAATACAAGTGCAAAAGTGGTTTCCTGCACCAACACAGGGGCGAAAAGTGGTTTTTCAACACTAACACAAGTGCGAAAATTGGTTTTTCAACACTAACACAAGTGTGAAAAGTGGTTTTTCCACACTAATACAAGTGCAAAACTGGTTTCCTGCACCAACACAAGTGCGAAAAGTGGTTTTTCAACACTAACACAAGTGCGAAAAGTGGTTTTTCAACACTAACACAAGTGCGAAAAGTGTTTTTTCCACACTAATACAAGTGCAAAAGTGGTTTCCTGCACCAACACAAGTGCAAAAAGTGGTTTTTCAACACTAACACAAGTGCGAAAAGGGGTTTTTCAACACTAACACAAGTGCGAAAAGTGGTTTTTCCACACTAATACAAGTGCGAAAAGTGGTTTTTCCACACTAATACAAGTGCAAAAGTGGTTTCCTGCACCAACACACGTGCGAAAAGTGGTTTTTCAACACAAACACAAGTGCGAAAAGTGGTTTTTCAACACTATCACAAGTGCAAAAAGTGTTTTTTCCACACTAATACAAGTGCAAAAGTGGTTTCCTGCACCAACACAAGGGCGAAAAGTGGTTTTTCAACACTAACACAAGTGCGAAAAGTGGTTTTTCAACACTAACACAAGTGTGAAAAGTGGTTTTTCAACACTAACACAAGTGCGAAAAGTGGTTTTTCCACACTAATACAAGTGCAAAAGTGGTTTCCTGCCCCAACACAAGTGCGAAAAGTGGTTTTTCAACACTAACACAAGTGCGAAAAGTGGTTTTTCAACACTATCACAAGTGCAAAAAGTTGTTTTTCCACACTAATGCAAGTGCAAAAGTGGTTTCCTGCACCAACACAAGTGCGAAAAGTGGTTTTTCAACACTAACACAGGTGCGAAAAGTGGTTTTTCAACACTAACACAAGTGCGAAAAGTGATTTTTCCACACTAATGCAAGTGCAAAAGTGGTTTGCTGCACCAACACAAGTGCGAAAAGTGGTTTTTCAACACTAACACAAGTGCGAAAAGTGGTTTTTCAACACTAACACAAGTGCGAAAAGTGGTTTTTCCACACTAATACAAGTGCGCAAAGTGGTTTTTCCACACTAATACAATTGCAAAAGTGGTTTCCTGCACCAACACAAGTGCGAAAAGTGGTTTTTCAACACTAACACAAGTGCGAAAAGTGGTTTTTCAACACTATCACAAGTGCAAAAAGTGTTTTTTCCACACTTATACAAGTGCACAAGTGGTTTCCTGCACCAACACAAGTGCGAAAAGTGGTTTTTCAACACTAACAGAAGTGCGAAAAGTGGTTTTTCCACACTAATACAAGTGCAAAAGTGGTTTCCTGCACCAACACAAGTGCGAAAAGTGGTTTTTCAACACTAACACAAGTGCGAAAAGGGGTTTTTCAACACTAACACAAGTGCGAAAAGTGGTTTTTCCACACTAATACAAGTGCGAAAAGTGGTTTTTCCACACTAATACAAGTGCAAAAGTGGTTTCCTGCACCAACACAGGGGCGAAAAGTGGTTTTTCAACACTAACACAAGTGCGAAAATTGGTTTTTCAACACTAACACAAGTGTGAAAAGTGGTTTTTCCACACTAATACAAGTGCAAAACTGGTTTCCTGCACCAACACAAGTGCGAAAAGTGGTTTTTCAACACTAACACAAGTGCGAAAAGTGGTTTTTCAACACTAACACAAGTGCGAAAAGTGTTTTTTCCACACTAATACAAGTGCAAAAGTGGTTTCCTGCACCAACACAAGTGCAAAAAGTGGTTTTTCAACACTAACACAAGTGCGAAAAGGGGTTTTTCAACACTAACACAAGTGCGAAAAGTGGTTTTTCCACACTAATACAAGTGCGAAAAGTGGTTTTTCCACACTAATACAAGTGCAAAAGTGGTTTCCTGCACCAACACACGTGCGAAAAGTGGTTTTTCAACACAAACACAAGTGCGAAAAGTGGTTTTTCAACACTATCACAAGTGCAAAAAGTGTTTTTTCCACACTAATACAAGTGCAAAAGTGGTTTCCTGCACCAACACAAGGGCGAAAAGTGGTTTTTCAACACTAACACAAGTGCGAAAAGTGGTTTTTCAACACTAACACAAGTGCGAAAAGTGGTTTTTCAACACTAACACAAGTGCGAAAAGTGGTTTTTCCACACTAATACAAGTGCAAAAGTGGTTTCCTGCCCCAACACAAGTGCGAAAAGTGGTTTTTCAACACTAACACAAGTGCGAAAAGTGGTTTTTCAACACTATCACAAGTGCAAAAAGTTGTTTTTCCACACTAATGCAAGTGCAAAAGTGGTTTCCTGCACCAACACAAGTGCGAAAAGTGGTTTTTCAACACTAACACAGGTGCGAAAAGTGGTTTTTCAACACTAACACAAGTGCGAAAAGTGATTTTTCCACACTAATGCAAGTGCAAAAGTGGTTTGCTGCACCAACACAAGTGCGAAAAGTGGTTTTTCAACACTAACACAAGTGCGAAAAGTGGTTTTTCAACACTAACACAAGTGCGAAAAGTGGTTTTTCCACACTAATACAAGTGCGCAAAGTGGTTTTTCCACACTAATACAATTGCAAAAGTGGTTTCCTGCACCAACACAAGTGCGAAAAGTGGTTTTTCAACACTAACACAAGTGCGAAAAGTGGTTTTTCAACACTATCACAAGTGCAAAAAGTGTTTTTTCCACACTTATACAAGTGCACAAGTGGTTTCCTGCACCAACACAAGTGCGAAAAGTGGTTTTTCAACACTAACACAAGTGCGAAAAGTGGTTTTTCAACACTAACACAAGTGCAAAAAGTGGTTTTTCCACACTAATACAAGTGCAAAAGTGGTTTCCTGCACCAACACAAGTGCGAAAAGTGGTTTTTCAACAATAACACAAGTGTGAAAAGTGGTTTTTCAACACTAACACAAGTGCGAAAAGTGGTTTTCCAACAATATCACAAGTGCAAAAAGTGTTTTTTCCACACTAATACAAGTGCAAAAGTGGTTTCCTGCACCAACACAAGTGCGAAAAGTGGTTTTTCAACACTAACACAGGTGCGAAAAGTGGTTTTTCAACACTAACACAAGTGCGAAAAGTGATTTTTCCACACTAATGCAAGTGCAAAAGTGGTTTGCTGCACCAACACAAGTGCGAAAAGTGGTTTTTCAACACTAACACAAGTGCGAAAAGTGGTTTTTCAACACTAACACAAGTGCGAAAAGTGGTTTTTCCACACTAATACAAGTGCGCAAAGTGGTTTTTCCACACTAATACAATTGCAAAAGTGGTTTCCTGCACCAACACAAGTGCGAAAAGTGGTTTTTCAACACTAACACAAGTGCGAAAAGTGGTTTTTCAACACTATCACAAGTGCAAAAAGTGTTTTTTCCACACTTATACAAGTGCACAAGTGGTTTCCTGCACAAACACAAGTGCGAAAAGTGGTTTTTCAACACTAACACAAGTGCGAAAAGTGGTTTTTCAACACTAACACAAGTGCAAAAAGTGGTTTTTCCACACTAATACAAGTGCGAAAGTGGTTTCCTGCACCAACACAAGTGCGAAAAGTGGTTTTTCAACAATAACACAAGTGTGAAAAGTGGTTTTTCAACACTAACACAAGTGCGAAAAGTGGTTTTCCAACAATATCACAAGTGCAAAAAGTGTTTTTTCCACACTAATACAAGTGCAAAAGTGGTTTCCTGCACCAACACAAGAGCGAAAAGTGTTTTTCAACACTAACACAGGTGCGAAAAGTGGTTTTTCAACACTAACACAAGTGCGAAAAGTGGTTTTTCCACACTAATACAAGTGCAAAAGTGGTTTCCTGCACCAACACAAGTGTGAAAAGTGGTTTTTCAACACTAACACAAGTGCGAAAAGTGGTTTTTCAACACTAACACAAGTGCGAAAGGTGGGTTTTCAACACTATCACAAGTGCAAAAAGTGTTTTTTCCACACTAATACAAGTGCAAAAGTGGTTTCCTGCACCAACACAAGGGCGAAAAGTGGTTTTTCAACACTAACACAAGTGCGAAAAGTGGTTTTTCAACACTAACACAAGTGCGAAAAGTGGTTTTTCCACACTAATACAAGTGCAAAACTGGTTTCCTGCACCAACACAAGTGCGAAAAGTGGTTTTTCAACACTAACACAAGTGCGAAAAGTGTTTTTTCCACACTAATACAAGTGCAAAAGTGGTTTCCTGCACCAACACAAGTGCGAAAAGTGGTTTTTCAACACTAACACAAGTGCGAAAAGTGGTTTTTCCACACTAATACAAGTGCGCAAAGTGGTTTTTCCACACTAATACAATTGCAAAAGTGGTTTCCTGCACCAACACAAGTGCGAAAAGTGGTTTTTCAACACTAACACAAGTGCGAAAAGTGGTTTTTCAACACTATCACAAGTGCAAAAAGTGTTTTTTCCACACTTATACAAGTGCACAAGTGGTTTCCTGCACCAACACAAGTGCGAAAAGTGGTTTTTCAACACTAACACAAGTGCGAAAAGTGGTTTTTCCACACTAATACAAGTGCGCAAAGTGGTTTTTCCACACTAATACAATTGCAAAAGTGGTTTCCTGCACCAACACAAGTGCGAAAAGTGGTTTTTCAACACTAACACAAGTGCGAAAAGTGGTTTTTCAACACTATCACAAGTGCAAAAAGTGTTTTTTCCACACTTATACAAGTGCACAAGTGGTTTCCTGCACCAACACAAGTGCGAAAAGTGGTTTTTCAACACTAACACAAGTGCGAAAAGTGGTTTTTCAACACTAACACAAGTGCAAAAAGTGGTTTTTCCACACTAATACAAGTGCAAAAGTGGTTTCCTGCACCAACACAAGTGCGAAAAGTGGTTTTTCAACACTAACACAAGTGCGAAAAGGGGTTTTTCAACACTAACACAAGTGCGAAAAGTGGTTTTTCCACACTAATACAAGTGCGAAAAGTGGTTTTTCCACACTAATACAAGTGCAAAAGTGGTTTCCTGCACCAACACAGGGGCGAAAAGTGGTTTTTCAACACTAACACAAGTGCGAAAATTGGTTTTTCAACACTAACACAAGTGTGAAAAGTGGTTTTTCCACACTAATACAAGTGCAAAACTGGTTTCCTGCACCAACACAAGTGCGAAAAGTGGTTTTTCAACACTAACACAAGTGCGAAAAGTGGTTTTTC
The DNA here is from genome assembly GCF_964187855.1 of Myxine glutinosa. Lineage (NCBI taxonomy): Eukaryota > Metazoa > Chordata > Myxini > Myxiniformes > Myxinidae > Myxine > Myxine glutinosa. The sequence continues at coordinate 113,444 of NW_027616483.1, forward strand.
AACACTAACACAAGTGCGAAAAGTGTTTTTTCCACACTAATACAAGTGCAAAAGTGGTTTCCTGCACCAACACAAGTGCAAAAAGTGGTTTTTCAACACTAACACAAGTGCGAAAAGGGGTTTTTCAACACTAACACAAGTGCGAAAAGTGGTTTTTCCACACTAATACAAGTGCGAAAAGTGGTTTTTCCACACTAATACAAGTGCAAAAGTGGTTTCCTGCACCAACACACGTGCGAAAAGTGGTTTTTCAACACAAACACAAGTGCGAAAAGTGGTTTTTCAACACTATCACAAGTGCAAAAAGTGTTTTTTCCACACTAATACAAGTGCAAAAGTGGTTTCCTGCACCAACACAAGGGCGAAAAGTGGTTTTTCAACACTAACACAAGTGCGAAAAGTGGTTTTTCAACACTAACACAAGTGCGAAAAGTGGTTTTTCAACACTAACACAAGTGCGAAAAGTGGTTTTTCCACACTAATACAAGTGCAAAAGTGGTTTCCTGCCCCAACACAAGTGCGAAAAGTGGTTTTTCAACACTAACACAAGTGCGAAAAGTGGTTTTTCAACACTATCACAAGTGCAAAAAGTTGTTTTTCCACACTAATGCAAGTGCAAAAGTGGTTTCCTGCACCAACACAAGTGCGAAAAGTGGTTTTTCAACACTAACACAGGTGCGAAAAGTGGTTTTTCAACACTAACACAAGTGCGAAAAGTGATTTTTCCACACTAATGCAAGTGCAAAAGTGGTTTGCTGCACCAACACAAGTGCGAAAAGTGGTTTTTCAACACTAACACAAGTGCGAAAAGTGGTTTTTCAACACTAACACAAGTGCGAAAAGTGGTTTTTCCACACTAATACAAGTGCGCAAAGTGGTTTTTCCACACTAATACAATTGCAAAAGTGGTTTCCTGCACCAACACAAGTGCGAAAAGTGGTTTTTCAACACTAACACAAGTGCGAAAAGTGGTTTTTCAACACTATCACAAGTGCAAAAAGTGTTTTTTCCACACTTATACAAGTGCACAAGTGGTTTCCTGCACCAACACAAGTGCGAAAAGTGGTTTTTCAACACTAACACAAGTGCGAAAAGTGGTTTTTCAACACTAACACAAGTGCAAAAAGTGGTTTTTCCACACTAATACAAGTGCAAAAGTGGTTTCCTGCACCAACACAAGTGCGAAAAGTGGTTTTTCAACAATAACACAAGTGTGAAAAGTGGTTTTTCAACACTAACACAAGTGCGAAAAGTGGTTTTCCAACAATATCACAAGTGCAAAAAGTGTTTTTTCCACACTAATACAAGTGCAAAAGTGGTTTCCTGCACCAACACAAGAGCGAAAAGTGTTTTTCAACACTAACACAGGTGCGAAAAGTGGTTTTTCAACACTAACACAAGTGCGAAAAGTGGTTTTTCCACACTAATACAAGTGCAAAAGTGGTTTCCTGCACCAACACAAGTGTGAAAAGTGGTTTTTCAACACTAACACAAGTGCGAAAAGTGGTTTTTCAACACTAACACAAGTGCGAAAGGTGGGTTTTCAACACTATCACAAGTGCAAAAAGTGTTTTTTCCACACTAATACAAGTGCAAAAGTGGTTTCCTGCACCAACACAAGGGCGAAAAGTGGTTTTTCAACACTAACACAAGTGCGAAAAGTGGTTTTTCAACACTAACACAAGTGCGAAAAGTGGTTTTTCCACACTAATACAAGTGCAAAACTGGTTTCCTGCACCAACACAAGTGCGAAAAGTGGTTTTTCAACACTAACACAAGTGCGAAAAGTGTTTTTTCCACACTAATACAAGTGCAAAAGTGGTTTCCTGCACCAACACAAGTGCGAAAAGTGGTTTTTCAACACTAACACAAGTGCGAAAAGTGGTTTTTCCACACTAATACAAGTGCGCAAAGTGGTTTTTCCACACTAATACAATTGCAAAAGTGGTTTCCTGCACCAACACAAGTGCGAAAAGTGGTTTTTCAACACTAACACAAGTGCGAAAAGTGGTTTTTCAACACTATCACAAGTGCAAAAAGTGTTTTTTCCACACTTATACAAGTGCACAAGTGGTTTCCTGCACCAACACAAGTGCGAAAAGTGGTTTTTCAACACTAACACAAGTGCGAAAAGTGGTTTTTCAACACTAACACAAGTGCAAAAAGTGGTTTTTCCACACTAATACAAGTGCAAAAGTGGTTTCCTGCACCAACACAAGTGCGAAAAGTGGTTTTTCAACACTAACACAAGTGCGAAAAGGGGTTTTTCAACACTAACACAAGTGCGAAAAGTGGTTTTTCCACACTAATACAAGTGCGAAAAGTGGTTTTTCCACACTAATACAAGTGCAAAAGTGGTTTCCTGCACCAACACAGGGGCGAAAAGTGGTTTTTCAACACTAACACAAGTGCGAAAATTGGTTTTTCAACACTAACACAAGTGTGAAAAGTGGTTTTTCCACACTAATACAAGTGCAAAACTGGTTTCCTGCACCAACACAAGTGCGAAAAGTGGTTTTTCAACACTAACACAAGTGCGAAAAGTGGTTTTTCAACACTAACACAAGTGCGAAAAGTGTTTTTTCCACACTAATACAAGTGCAAAAGTGGTTTCCTGCACCAACACAAGTGCAAAAAGTGGTTTTTCAACACTAACACAAGTGCGAAAAGGGGTTTTTCAACACTAACACAAGTGCGAAAAGTGGTTTTTCCACACTAATACAAGTGCGAAAAGTGGTTTTTCCACACTAATACAAGTGCAAAAGTGGTTTCCTGCACCAACACACGTGCGAAAAGTGGTTTTTCAACACAAACACAAGTGCGAAAAGTGGTTTTTCAACACTATCACAAGTGCAAAAAGTGTTTTTTCCACACTAATACAAGTGCAAAAGTGGTTTCCTGCACCAACACAAGGGCGAAAAGTGGTTTTTCAACACTAACACAAGTGCGAAAAGTGGTTTTTCCACACTAATACAAGTGCAAAAGTGGTTTCCTGCCCCAACACAAGTGCGAAAAGTGGTTTTTCAACACTAACACAAGTGCGAAAAGTGGTTTTTCAACACTATCACAAGTGCAAAAAGTTGTTTTTCCACACTAATGCAAGTGCAAAAGTGGTTTCCTGCACCAACACAAGTGCGAAAAGTGGTTTTTCAACACTAACACAGGTGCGAAAAGTGGTTTTTCAACACTAACACAAGTGCGAAAAGTGATTTTTCCACACTAATGCAAGTGCAAAAGTGGTTTGCTGCACCAACACAAGTGCGAAAAGTGGTTTTTCAACACTAACACAAGTGCGAAAAGTGGTTTTTCAACACTAACACAAGTGCGAAAAGTGGTTTTTCCACACTAATACAAGTGCGCAAAGTGGTTTTTCCACACTAATACAATTGCAAAAGTGGTTTCCTGCACCAACACAAGTGCGAAAAGTGGTTTTTCAACACTAACACAAGTGCGAAAAGTGGTTTTTCAACACTATCACAAGTGCAAAAAGTGTTTTTTCCACACTTATACAAGTGCACAAGTGGTTTCCTGCACCAACACAAGTGCGAAAAGTGGTTTTTCAACACTAACACAAGTGCGAAAAGTGGTTTTTCAACACTAACACAAGTGCAAAAAGTGGTTTTTCCACACTAATACAAGTGCAAAAGTGGTTTCCTGCACCAACACAAGTGCGAAAAGTGGTTTTTCAACAATAACACAAGTGTGAAAAGTGGTTTTTCAACACTAACACAAGTGTGAAAAGTGGTTTTCCAACAATATCACAAGTGCAAAAAGTGTTTTTTCCACACTAATACAAGTGCAAAAGTGGTTTCCTGCACCAACACAAGAGCGAAAAGTGTTTTTCAACACTAACACAGGTGCGAAAAGTGGTTTTTCAACACTAACACAAGTGCGAAAAGTGGTTTTTCCACACTAATACAAGTGCAAAAGTGGTTTCCTGCACCAACACAAGTGTGAAAAGTGGTTTTTCAACACTAACACAAGTGTGAAAAGTGGTTTTTCAACACTAACACAAGTGCGAAAGGTGGGTTTTCAACACTATCACAAGTGCAAAAAGTGTTTTTCCACACTAATACAAGTGCAAAAGTGGTTTCCTGCACCAACACAAGGGCGAAAAGTGGTTTTTCAACACTAACACAAGTGCGAAAAGTGGTTTTTCAACACTAACACAAGTGCGAAAAGTGGTTTTTCCACACTAATACAAGTGCAAAACTGGTTTCCTGCACCAACACAAGTGCGAAAAGTGGTTTTTCAACACTAACACAAGTGCGAAAAGTGTTTTTTCCACACTAATACAAGTGCAAAAGTGGTTTCCTGCACCCACACAAGTGCGAAAAGTGGTTTTTCAACACTACACAAGTGCGAAAAGGGGTTTTTCAACACTAACACAAGTGCGAAAAGTGGTTTTTCCACACTAATACAAGTGCGAAAAGTGGTTTTTCCACACTAATACAAGTGCAAAAGTGGTTTCCTGCACCAACACAAGTGCGAAAAGTGGTTTTTCAACACGAACACAAGTGCGAAAAGTGGTTTTTCAACACTATCACAAGTGCAAAAAGTGTTTTTTCCACACTAATACAAGTGCAAAAGTGGTTTCCTGCACCAACACAAGTGCGAAAAGTGGTTTTTCAACACTAACACAAGTGCGAAAAGTGGTTTTTCAACACTAACACAAGTGTGAAAAGTGGTTTTTCCACACTAATACAAGTGCAAAACTGGTTTCCTGCACCAACACAAGTGCGAAAAGTGGTTTTTCAACACTAACACAAGTGCGAAAAGTGGTTTTTCAACACTAACACAAGTGCGAAAAGTGTTTTTTCCACACTAATACAAGTGCAAAAGTGGTTTCCTGCACCAACACAAGTGCAAAAAGTGGTTTTTCAACACTAACACAAGTGCGAAAAGGGGTTTTTCAACACTAACACAAGTGCGAAAAGTGGTTTTTCCACACTAATACAAGTGCGAAAAGTGGTTTTTCCACACTAATACAAGTGCAAAAGTGGTTTCCCCCACCAACACACGTGCGAAAAGTGGTTTTTCAACACAAACACAAGTGCGAAAAGTGGTTTTTCAACACTATCACAAGTGCAAAAAGTGTTTTTTCCACACTAATAGAAGTGCAAAAGTGGTTTCCTGCACCAACACAAGGGCGAAAAGTGGTTTTTCAACACTAACACAAGTGCGAAAAGTGGTTTTTCAACACTAACACAAGTGCGAAAAGTGGTTTTTCAACACTAACGCAAGTGCGAAAAGTGGTTTTTCCACACTAATACAAGTGCAAAAGTGGTTTCCTGCCCCAACACAAGTGCGAAAAGTGGTTTTTCAACACTAACACAAGTGCGAAAAGTGGTTTTTCAACACTATCACAAGTGCAAAAAGTTGTTTTTCCACACTAAAGCAAGTGCAAAAGTGGTTTCCTGCACCAACACAAGTGCGAAAAGTGGTTTTTAAACACTAACACAGGTGCGAAAAGTGGTTTTTCAACACTAACACAAGTGCGAAAAGTGATTTTTCCACACTAATGCAAGTGCAAAAGTGGTTTGCTGCACCAACACAAGTGCGAAAAGTGGTTTTTCAACACGAACACAAGTGCGAAAAGTGGTTTTTCAACACTAACACAAGTGCGAAAAGTGGTTTTTCCACACTAATACAAGTGCGCAAAGTGGTTTTTCCACACTAATACAATTGCAAAAGTGGTTTCCTGCACCAACACAAGTGCGAAAAGTGGTTTTTCAACACTAACACAAGTGCGAAAAGTGGTTTTTCAACACTATCACAAGTGCAAAAAGTGTTTTTTCCACACTAATACAAGTGCACAAGTGGTTTCCTGCACCAACACAAGTGCGAAAAGTGGTTTTTCAACACTAACACAAGTGCGAAAAGTGGTTTTTCAACACTAACACAAGTGCAAAAAGTGGTTTTTCCACACTAATACAAGTGCAAAAGTGGTTTCCTGCACCAACACAAGTGCGAAAAGTGGTTTTTCAACAATAACACAAGTGTGAAAAGTGGTTTTTCAACACTAACACAAGTGCGAAAAGTGGTTTTCCAACAATATCACAAGTGCAAAAAGTGTTTTTCCCACACTAATACAAGTGCAAAAGTGGTTTCCTGCACCAACACAAGAGCGAAAAGTGTTTTTCAACACTAACACAAGTGCGAAAAGTGTTTTTTCCACACTAATACAAGTGCAAAAGTGGTTTCCTGCACCAACACAAGTGCGAAAAGTGGTTTTTCAACACTAACACAAGTGCGAAAAGTGGTTTTTCCACACTAATACAAGTGCGCAAAGTGGTTTTTCCACACTAATACAATTGCAAAAGTGGTTTCCTGCACCAACACAAGTGCGAAAAGTGGTTTTTCAACACTAACACAAGTGCGAAAAGTGGTTTTTCAACACTATCACAAGTGCAAAAAGTGTTTTTTCCACACTTATACAAGTGCACAAGTGGTTTCCTGCACCAACACAAGTGCGAAAAGTGGTTTTTCAACACTAACACAAGTGCGAAAAGTGGTTTTTCCACACTAATACAAGTGCGCAAAGTGGTTTTTCCACACTAATACAATTGCAAAAGTGGTTTCCTGCACCAACACAAGTGCGAAAAGTGGTTTTTCAACACTAACACAAGTGCGAAAAGTGGTTTTTCAACACTATCACAAGTGCAAAAAGTGTTTTTTCCACACTTATACAAGTGCACAAGTGGTTTCCTGCACCAACACAAGTGCGAAAAGTGGTTTTTCAACACTAACACAAGTGCGAAAAGTGGTTTTTCAACACTAACACAAGTGCAAAAAGTGGTTTTTCCACACTAATACAAGTGCAAAAGTGGTTTCCTGCACCAACACAAGTGCGAAAAGTGGTTTTTCAACACTAACACAAGTGCGAAAAGGGGTTTTTCAACACTAACACAAGTGCGAAAAGTGGTTTTTCCACACTAATACAAGTGCGAAAAGTGGTTTTTCCACACTAATACAAGTGCAAAAGTGGTTTCCTGCACCAACACAGGGGCGAAAAGTGGTTTTTCAACACTAACACAAGTGCGAAAATTGGTTTTTCAACACTAACACAAGTGTGAAAAGTGGTTTTTCCACACTAATACAAGTGCAAAACTGGTTTCCTGCACCAACACAAGTGCGAAAAGTGGTTTTTCAACACTAACACAAGTGCGAAAAGTGGTTTTTCAACACTAACACAAGTGCGAAAAGTGTTTTTTCCACACTAATACAAGTGCAAAAGTGGTTTCCTGCACCAACACAAGTGCAAAAAGTGGTTTTTCAACACTAACACAAGTGCGAAAAGGGGTTTTTCAACACTAACACAAGTGCGAAAAGTGGTTTTTCCACACTAATACAAGTGCGAAAAGTGGTTTTTCCACACTAATACAAGTGCAAAAGTGGTTTCCTGCACCAACACACGTGCGAAAAGTGGTTTTTCAACACAAACACAAGTGCGAAAAGTGGTTTTTCAACACTATCACAAGTGCAAAAAGTGTTTTTTCCACACTAATACAAGTGCAAAAGTGGTTTCCTGCACCAACACAAGGGCGAAAAGTGGTTTTTCAACACTAACACAAGTGCGAAAAGTGGTTTTTCAACACTAACACAAGTGCGAAAAGTGGTTTTTCAACACTAACACAAGTGCGAAAAGTGGTTTTTCCACACTAATACAAGTGCAAAAGTGGTTTCCTGCCCCAACACAAGTGCGAAAAGTGGTTTTTCAACACTAACACAAGTGCGAAAAGTGGTTTTTCAACACTATCACAAGTGCAAAAAGTTGTTTTTCCACACTAATGCAAGTGCAAAAGTGGTTTCCTGCACCAACACAAGTGCGAAAAGTGGTTTTTCAACACTAACACAGGTGCGAAAAGTGGTTTTTCAACACTAACACAAGTGCGAAAAGTGATTTTTCCACACTAATGCAAGTGCAAAAGTGGTTTGCTGCACCAACACAAGTGCGAAAAGTGGTTTTTCAACACTAACACAAGTGCGAAAAGTGGTTTTTCAACACTAACACAAGTGCGAAAAGTGGTTTTTCCACACTAATACAAGTGCGCAAAGTGGTTTTTCCACACTAATACAATTGCAAAAGTGGTTTCCTGCACCAACACAAGTGCGAAAAGTGGTTTTTCAACACTAACACAAGTGCGAAAAGTGGTTTTTCAACACTATCACAAGTGCAAAAAGTGTTTTTTCCACACTTATACAAGTGCACAAGTGGTTTCCTGCACCAACACAAGTGCGAAAAGTGGTTTTTCAACACTAACACAAGTGCGAAAAGTGGTTTTTCAACACTAACACAAGTGCAAAAAGTGGTTTTTCCACACTAATACAAGTGCAAAAGTGGTTTCCTGCACCAACACAAGTGCGAAAAGTGGTTTTTCAACAATAACACAAGTGTGAAAAGTGGTTTTTCAACACTAACACAAGTGCGAAAAGTGGTTTTCCAACAATATCACAAGTGCAAAAAGTGTTTTTTCCACACTAATACAAGTGCAAAAGTGGTTTCCTGCACCAACACAAGAGCGAAAAGTGTTTTTCAACACTAACACAGGTGCGAAAAGTGGTTTTTCAACACTAACACAAGTGCGAAAAGTGGTTTTTCCACACTAATACAAGTGCAAAAGTGGTTTCCTGCACCAACACAAGTGTGAAAAGTGGTTTTTCAACACTAACACAAGTGCGAAAAGTGGTTTTTCAACACTAACACAAGTGCGAAAGGTGGGTTTTCAACACTATCACAAGTGCAAAAAGTGTTTTTTCCACACTAATACAAGTGCAAAAGTGGTTTCCTGCACCAACACAAGGGCGAAAAGTGGTTTTTCAACACTAACACAAGTGCGAAAAGTGGTTTTTCAACACTAACACAAGTGCGAAAAGTGGTTTTTCCACACTAATACAAGTGCAAAACTGGTTTCCTGCACCAACACAAGTGCGAAAAGTGGTTTTTCAACACTAACACAAGTGCGAAAAGTGTTTTTTCCACACTAATACAAGTGCAAAAGTGGTTTCCTGCACCAACACAAGTGCGAAAAGTGGTTTTTCAACACTAACACAAGTGCGAAAAGTGGTTTTTCCACACTAATACAAGTGCGCAAAGTGGTTTTTCCACACTAATACAATTGCAAAAGTGGTTTCCTGCACCAACACAAGTGCGAAAAGTGGTTTTTCAACACTAACACAAGTGCGAAAAGTGGTTTTTCAACACTATCACAAGTGCAAAAAGTGTTTTTTCCACACTTATACAAGTGCACAAGTGGTTTCCTGCACCAACACAAGTGCGAAAAGTGGTTTTTCAACACTAACACAAGTGCGAAAAGTGGTTTTTCAACACTAACACAAGTGCAAAAAGTGGTTTTTCCACACTAATACAAGTGCAAAAGTGGTTTCCTGCACCAACACAAGTGCGAAAAGTGGTTTTTCAACACTAACACAAGTGCGAAAAGGGGTTTTTCAACACTAACACAAGTGCGAAAAGTGGTTTTTCCACACTAATACAAGTGCGAAAAGTGGTTTTTCCACACTAATACAAGTGCAAAAGTGGTTTCCTGCACCAACACAGGGGCGAAAAGTGGTTTTTCAACACTAACACAAGTGCGAAAATTGGTTTTTCAACACTAACACAAGTGTGAAAAGTGGTTTTTCCACACTAATACAAGTGCAAAACTGGTTTCCTGCACCAACACAAGTGCGAAAAGTGGTTTTTCAACACTAACACAAGTGCGAAAAGTGGTTTTTCAACACTAACACAAGTGCGAAAAGTGTTTTTTCCACACTAATACAAGTGCAAAAGTGGTTTCCTGCACCAACACAAGTGCAAAAAGTGGTTTTTCAACACTAACACAAGTGCGAAAAGGGGTTTTTCAACACTAACACAAGTGCGAAAAGTGGTTTTTCCACACTAATACAAGTGCGAAAAGTGGTTTTTCCACACTAATACAAGTGCAAAAGTGGTTTCCTGCACCAACACACGTGCGAAAAGTGGTTTTTCAACACAAACACAAGTGCGAAAAGTGGTTTTTCAACACTATCACAAGTGCAAAAAGTGTTTTTTCCACACTAATACAAGTGCAAAAGTGGTTTCCTGCACCAACACAAGGGCGAAAAGTGGTTTTTCAACACTAACACAAGTGCGAAAAGTGGTTTTTCAACACTAACACAAGTGCGAAAAGTGGTTTTTCAACACTAACACAAGTGCGAAAAGTGGTTTTTCCACACTAATACAAGTGCAAAAGTGGTTTCCTGCCCCAACACAAGTGCGAAAAGTGGTTTTTCAACACTAACACAAGTGCGAAAAGTGGTTTTTCAACACTATCACAAGTGCAAAAAGTTGTTTTTCCACACTAATGCAAGTGCAAAAGTGGTTTCCTGCACCAACACAAGTGCGAAAAGTGGTTTTTCAACACTAACACAGGTGCGAAAAGTGGTTTTTCAACACTAACACAAGTGCGAAAAGTGATTTTTCCACACTAATGCAAGTGCAAAAGTGGTTTGCTGCACCAACACAAGTGCGAAAAGTGGTTTTTCAACACTAACACAAGTGCGAAAAGTGGTTTTTCAACACTAACACAAGTGCGAAAAGTGGTTTTTCCACACTAATACAAGTGCGCAAAGTGGTTTTTCCACACTAATACAATTGCAAAAGTGGTTTCCTGCACCAACACAAGTGCGAAAAGTGGTTTTTCAACACTAACACAAGTGCGAAAAGTGGTTTTTCAACACTATCACAAGTGCAAAAAGTGTTTTTTCCACACTTATACAAGTGCACAAGTGGTTTCCTGCACCAACACAAGTGCGAAAAGTGGTTTTTCAACACTAACACAAGTGCGAAAAGTGGTTTTTCAACACTAACACAAGTGCAAAAAGTGGTTTTTCCACACTAATACAAGTGCAAAAGTGGTTTCCTGCACCAACACAAGTGCGAAAAGTGGTTTTTCAACAATAACACAAGTGTGAAAAGTGGTTTTTCAACACTAACACAAGTGCGAAAAGTGGTTTTCCAACAATATCACAAGTGCAAAAAGTGTTTTTTCCACACTAATACAAGTGCAAAAGTGGTTTCCTGCACCAACACAAGAGCGAAAAGTGTTTTTCAACACTAACACAGGTGCGAAAAGTGGTTTTTCAACACTAACACAAGTGCGAAAAGTGGTTTTTCCACACTAATACAAGTGCAAAAGTGGTTTCCTGCACCAACACAAGTGTGAAAAGTGGTTTTTCAACACTAACACAAGTGCGAAAAGTGGTTTTTCAACACTAACACAAGTGCGAAAGGTGGGTTTTCAACACTATCACAAGTGCAAAAAGTGTTTTTCCACACTAATACAAGTGCAAAAGTGGTTTCCTGCACCAACACAAGGGCGAAAAGTGGTTTTTCAACACTAACACAAGTGCGAAAAGTGGTTTTTCAACACTAACACAAGTGCGAAAAGTGGTTTTTCCACACTAATACAAGTGCAAAACTGGTTTCCTGCACCAACACAAGTGCGAAAAGTGGTTTTTCAACACTAACACAAGTGCGAAAAGTGTTTTTTCCACACTAATACAAGTGCAAAAGTGGTTTCCTGCACCCACACAAGTGCGAAAAGTGGTTTTTCAACACTACACAAGTGCGAAAAGGGGTTTTTCAACACTAACACAAGTGCGAAAAGTGGTTTTTCCACACTAATACAAGTGCGAAAAGTGGTTTTTCCACACTAATACAAGTGCAAAAGTGGTTTCCTGCACCAACACAAGTGCGAAAAGTGGTTTTTCAACACGAACACAAGTGCGAAAAGTGGTTTTTCAACACTATCACAAGTGCAAAAAGTGTTTTTTCCACACTAATACAAGTGCAAAAGTGGTTTCCTGCACCAACACAAGTGCGAAAAGTGGTTTTTCAACACTAACACAAGTGCGAAAAGTGGTTTTTCAACACTAACACAAGTGTGAAAAGTGGTTTTTCCACACTAATACAAGTGCAAAACTGGTTTCCTGCACCAACACAAGTGCGAAAAGTGGTTTTTCAACACTAACACAAGTGCGAAAAGTGGTTTTTCAACACTAACACAAGTGCGAAAAGTGTTTTTTCCACACTAATACAAGTGCAAAAGTGGTTTCCTGCACCAACACAAGTGCAAAAAGTGGTTTTTCAACACTAACACAAGTGCGAAAAGGGGTTTTTCAACACTAACACAAGTGCGAAAAGTGGTTTTTCCACACTAATACAAGTGCGAAAAGTGGTTTTTCCACACTAATACAAGTGCAAAAGTGGTTTCCCCCACCAACACACGTGCGAAAAGTGGTTTTTCAACACAAACACAAGTGCGAAAAGTGGTTTTTCAACACTATCACAAGTGCAAAAAGTGTTTTTTCCACACTAATACAAGTGCAAAAGTGGTTTCCTGCACCAACACAAGGGCGAAAAGTGGTTTTTCAACACTAACACAAGTGCGAAAAGTGGTTTTTCAACACTAACACAAGTGCGAAAAGTGGTTTTTCAACACTAACACAAGTGCGAAAAGTGGTTTTTCCACACTAATACAAGTGCAAAAGTGGTTTCCTGCCCCAACACAAGTGCGAAAAGTGGTTTTTCAACACTAACACAAGTGCGAAAAGTGGTTTTTCAACACTATCACAAGTGCAAAAAGTTGTTTTTCCACACTAATGCAAGTGCAAAAGTGGTTTCCTGCACCAACACAAGTGCGAAAAGTGGTTTTTCAACACTAACACAGGTGCGAAAAGTGGTTTTTCAACACTAACACAAGTGCGAAAAGTGATTTTTCCACACTAATGCAAGTGCAAAAGTGGTTTGCTGCACCAACACAAGTGCGAAAAGTGGTTTTTCAACACTAACACAAGTGCGAAAAGTGGTTTTTCAACACTAACACAAGTGCGAAAAGTGGTTTTTCCACACTAATACAAGTGCGCAAAGTGGTTTTTCCACACTAATACAATTGCAAAAGTGGTTTCCTGCACCAACACAAGTGCGAAAAGTGGTTTTTCAACACTAACACAAGTGCGAAAAGTGGTTTTTCAACACTATCACAAGTGCAAAAAGTGTTTTTTCCACACTAATACAAGTGCACAAGTGGTTTCCTGCACCAACACAAGTGCGAAAAGTGGTTTTTCAACACTAACACAAGTGCGAAAAGTGGTTTTTCAACACTAACACAAGTGCAAAAAGTGGTTTTTCCACACTAATACAAGTGCAAAAGTGGTTTCCTGCACCAACACAAGTGCGAAAAGTGGTTTTTCAACAATAACACAAGTGCGAAAAGTGGTTTTTCAACACTAACACAAGTGCGAAAAGTGGTTTTCCAACAATATCACAAGTGCAAAAAGTGTTTTTCCCACACTAATACAAGTGCAAAAGTGGTTTCCTGCACCAACACAAGAGCGAAAAGTGTTTTTCAACACTAACACAGGTGCGAAAAGTGGTTTTTCAACACTAACACAAGTGCGAAAAGTGGTTTTTCCACACTAATACAAGTGCAAAAGTGGTTTCCTGCACCAACACAAGTGCGAAAAGTGGTTTTTCAACACTAACACAAGTGCGAAAAGTGGTTTTTCAACACTAACACAAGTGCGAAAGGTGGTTTTTCAACACTATCACAAGTGCAAAAAGTGTTTTTTCCACACTAATACAAGTGCAAAAGTGGTTTCCTGCACCAACACAAGGGCGAAAAGTGGTTTTTCAACACTAACACAAGTGCGAAAAGTGGTTTTTCAACACTAACACAAGTGCGAAAAGTGGTTTTTCCACACTAATACAAGTGCAAAAGTGGTTTCCTGCACTAACACAAGTGCGAAAAGTGGTTTTTCAACACTAACACAAGTGCGAAAAGTGGTTTTTCCACACTAATACAAGTGCAAAACTGGTTTCCTGCACCAACACAAGTGCGAAAAGTGGTTTTTCAACACTAACACAAGTGCAAAAAGTGGTTTTTCAACACTAACACAAGTGCGAAAAGTGGTTTTTCAACACTAACACAAGTGCGAAAAGTGGTTTTTCCACACTAATACAAGTGCAAAAGTGGTTTCCCGCCCCAACACAAGTGCGAAAAGTGGTTTTTCAACACTAACACAAGTGCGAAAAGTGGTTTTTCAACACTATCACAAGTGCAAAAAGTTGTTTTTCCACAGTAATGCAAGTGCAAAAGTGGTTTCCTGCACCAACACAAGTGCGAAAAGTGGTTTTTCAACACTAACACAGGTGCGAAAAGTGGTTTTTCAACACTAACACAAGTGCGAAAAGTGATTTTTCCACACTAATGCAAGTGCAAAAGTGGTTTGCTGCACCAACACAAGTGCGAAAAGTGGTTTTTCAACACTAACACAAGTGCGAAAAGTGGTTTTTCAACACTAACACAAGTGCGAAAAGTGGTTTTTCCACACTAATACAAGTGCGCAAAGTGGTTTTTCCACACTAATACAATTGCAAAAGTGGTTTCCTGCACCAACACAAGTGCGAAAAGTGGTTTTTCAACACTAACACAAGTGCGAAAAGTGGTTTTTCAACACTATCACAAGTGCAAAAAGTGTTTTTTCCACACTTATACAAGTGCACAAGTGGTTTCCTGCACCAACACAAGTGCGAAAAGTGGTTTTTCAACACTAACACAAGTGCGAAAAGTGGTTTTTCAACACTAACACAAGTGCAAAAAGTGGTTTTTCCACACTAATACAAGTGCAAAAGTGGTTTCCTGCACCAACACAAGTGCGAAAAGTGGTTTTTCAACAATAACACAAGTGCGAAAAGTGGTTTTTCAACACTAACACAAGTGCGAAAAGTGGTTTTCCAACAATATCACAAGTGCAAAAAGTGTTTTTTCCACACTAATACAAGTGCAAAAGTGGTTTCCTGCACCAACACAAGAGCGAAAAGTGTTTTTCAACACTAACACAGGTGCGAAAAGTGGTTTTTCAACACTAACACAAGTGCGAAAAGTGGTTTTTCCACACTAATACAAGTGCAAAAGTGGTTTCCTGCACCAACACAAGTGTGAAAAGTGGTTTTTCAACACTAACACAAGTGCAAAAAGTGGTTTTTCAACACTAACACAAGTGCGAAAGGTGGGTTTTCAACACTATCACAAGTGCAAAAAGTGTTTTTTCCACACTAATACAAGTGCAAAAGTGGTTTCCTGCACCAACACAAGGGCGAAAAGTGGTTTTTCAACACTAACACAAGTGCGAAAAGTGGTTTTTCAACACTAACACAAGTGCGAAAAGTGGTTTTTCCACACTAATACAAGTGCAAAACTGGTTTCCTGCACCAACACAAGTGCGAAAAGTGGTTTTTCAACACTAACACAAGTGCGAAAAGTGTTTTTTCCACACTAATACAAGTGCAAAAGTGGTTTCCTGCACCCACACAAGTGCGAAAAGTGGTTTTTCAACACTACACAAGTGCGAAAAGGGGTTTTTCAACACTAACACAAGTGCGAAAAGTGGTTTTTCCACACTAATAAAAGTGCGAAAAGTGGTTTTTCCACACTAATACAAGTGCAAAAGTGGTTTCCTGCACCAACACA
This sequence comes from Myxine glutinosa, assembly GCF_964187855.1. Lineage (NCBI taxonomy): Eukaryota > Metazoa > Chordata > Myxini > Myxiniformes > Myxinidae > Myxine > Myxine glutinosa. Next base: position 128,956 of record NW_027616483.1, read on the forward strand.
AGTGCGAAAAGTGGTTTTTCAACACGAACACAAGTGCGAAAAGTGGTTTTTCAACACTATCACAAGTGCAAAAAGTGTTTTTTCCACACTAATACAAGTGCAAAAGTGGTTTCCTGCACCAACACAAGTGTGAAAAGTGGTTTTTCAACACTAACACAAGTGCGAAAAGTGGTTTTTCAACACTAACACAAGTGCGAAAAGTGTTTTTTCCACACTAATACAAGTGCAAAAGTGGTTTCCTGCACCAACACAAGTGCAAAAAGTGGTTTTTCAACACTAACACAAGTGCAAAAAGGGGTTTTTCAACACTAACACAAGTGCGAAAAGTGGTTTTTCCACACTAATACAAGTGCGAAAAGTGGTTTTTCCACACTAATACAAGTGCAAAAGTGGTTTCCCCCACCAACACACGTGCGAAAAGTGGTTTTTCAACACAAACACAAGTGCGAAAAGTGGTTTTTCAACACTATCACAAGTGCAAAAAGTGTTTTTTCCACACTAATACAAGTGCAAAAGTGGTTTCCTGCACCAACACAAGGGCGAAAAGTGGTTTTTCAACACTAACACAAGTGCGAAAAGTGGTTTTTCAACACTAACACAAGTGCGAAAAGTGGTTTTTCAACACTAACACAAGTGCGAAAAGTGGTTTTTCCACACTAATACAAGTGCAAAAGTGGTTTCCTGCCCCAACACAATTGCGAAAAGTGGTTTTTCAACACTAACACAAGTGCGAAAAGTGGTTTTTCAACACTGTCACAAGTGCAAAAAGTTGTTTTTCCACACTAATGCAAGTGCAAAAGTGGTTTCCTGCACCAACACAAGTGCGAAAAGTGGTTTTTCAACACTAACACAGGTGCGAAAAGTGGTTTTTCAACACTAACACAAGTGCGAAAAGTGATTTTTCCACACTAATGCAAGTGCAAAAGTGGTTTGCTGCACCAACACAAGTGCGAAAAGTGGTTTTTCAACACTAACACAAGTGCGAAAAGTGGTTTTTCAACACTAACACAAGTGCGAAAAGTGGTTTTTCCACACTAATACAAGTGCGCAAAGTGGTTTTTCCACACTAATACAATTGCAAAAGTGGTTTCCTGCACCAACACAAGTGCGAAAAGTGGTTTTTCAACACTAACACAAGTGCGAAAAGTGGTTTTTCAACACTATCACAAGTGCAAAAAGTGTTTTTTCCACACTTATACAAGTGCACAAGTGGTTTCCTGCACCAACACAAGTGCGAAAAGTGGTTTTTCAACACTAACACAAGTGCGAAAAGTGGTTTTTCAACACTAACACAAGTGCAAAAAGTGGTTTTTCCACACTAATACAAGTGCAAAAGTGGTTTCCTGCACCAACACAAGTGCGAAAAGTGGTTTTTCAACACTAACACAAGTGCGAAAAGGGGTTTTTCAACACTAACACAAGTGCGAAAAGTGGTTTTTCCACACTAATACAAGTGCGAAAAGTGGTTTTTCCACACTAATACAAGTGCAAAAGTGGTTTCCTGCACCAACACAGGGGCGAAAAGTGGTTTTTCAACACTAACACAAGTGCGAAAATTGGTTTTTCAACACTAACACAAGTGTGAAAAGTGGTTTTTCCACACTAATACAAGTGCAAAACTGGTTTCCTGCACCAACACAAGTGCGAAAAGTGGTATTTCAACACTAACACAAGTGCGAAAAGTGGTTTTTCAACACTAACACAAGTGCGAAAAGTGTTTTTTCCACACTAATACAAGTGCAAAAGTGGTTTCCTGCACCAACACAAGTGCAAAAAGTGGTTTTTCAACACTAACACAAGTGCGAAAAGGGGTTTTTCAACACTAACACAAGTGCGAAAAGTGGTTTTTCCACACTAATACAAGTGCGAAAAGTGGTTTTTCCACACTAATACAAGTGCAAAAGTGGTTTCCTGCACCAACACACGTGCGAAAAGTGGTTTTTCAACACAAACACAAGTGCGAAAAGTGGTTTTTCAACACTATCACAAGTGCAAAAAGTGTTTTTTCCACACTAATACAAGTGCAAAAGTGGTTTCCTGCACCAACACAAGGGCGAAAAGTGGTTTTTCAACACTAACACAAGTGCGAAAAGTGGTTTTTCAACACTAACACAAGTGCGAAAAGTGGTTTTTCAACACTAACACAAGTGCGAAAAGTGGTTTTTCCACACTAATACAAGTGCAAAAGTGGTTTCCTGCCCCAACACAAGTGCGAAAAGTGGTTTTTCAACACTAACACAAGTGCGAAAAGTGGTTTTTCAACACTATCACAAGTGCAAAAAGTTGTTTTTCCACACTAATGCAAGTGCAAAAGTGGTTTCCTGCACCAACACAAGTGCGAAAAGTGGTTTTTCAACACTAACACAGGTGCGAAAAGTGGTTTTTCAACACTAACACAAGTGCGAACAGTGATTTTTCCACACTAATGCAAGTGCAAAAGTGGTTTGCTGCACCAACACAAGTGCGAAAAGTGGTTTTTCAACACTAACACAAGTGCGAAAAGTGGTTTTTCAACACTAACACAAGTGCGAAAAGTGGTTTTTCCACACTAATACAAGTGCGCAAAGTGGTTTTTCCACACTAATACAATTGCAAAAGTGGTTTCCTGCACCAACACAAGTGCGAAAAGTGGTTTTTCAACACTAACACAAGTGCGAAAAGTGGTTTTTCAACACTATCACAAGTGCAAAAAGTGTTTTTTCCACACTTATACAAGTGCACAAGTGGTTTCCTGCACCAACACAAGTGCGAAAAGTGGTTTTTCAACACTAACACAAGTGCGAAAAGTGGTTTTTCAACACTAACACAAGTGCGAAAAGTGGTTTTTCCACACTAATACAAGTGCAAAAGTGGTTTCCTGCACCAACACAAGTGTGAAAAGTGGTTTTTCAACACTAACACAAGTGCGAAAAGTGGTTTTTCAACACTAACACAAGTGCGAAAGGTGGGTTTTCAACACTATCACAAGTGCAAAAAGTGTTTTTTCCACACTAATACAAGTGCAAAAGTGGTTTCCTGCACCAACACAAGGGCGAAAAGTGGTTTTTCAACTCTAACACAAGTGCGAAAAGTGGTTTTTCAACACTAACACAAGTGCGAAAAGTGGTTTTTCCACACTAATACAAGTGCAAAACTGGTTTCCTGCACCAACACAAGTGCGAAAAGTGGTTTTTCAACACTAACACAAGTGCGAAAAGTGTTTTTTCCACACTAATACAAGTGCAAAAGTGGTTTCCTGCACCCACACAAGTGCGAAAAGTGGTTTTTCAACACTACACAAGTGCGAAAAGTGGTTTTTCCACACTAATACAAGTGCGAAAAGTGGTTTTTCCACACTAATACAAGTGCAAAAGTGGTTTCCTGCACCAACACAAGTGCGAAAAGTGGTTTTTCCACTCTAATACAAGTGCAAAAGTGGTTTCCTGCACTAACACAAGTGCGAAAAGTGGTTTTTCAACACTAACACAAGTGCGAAAAGTGGTTTTTCCACACTAATACAAGTGCAAAACTGGTTTCCTGCACCAACACAAGTGCGAAAAGTGGTTTTTCAACACTAACACAAGTGCAAAAAGTGGTTTTTCAACACTAACACAAGTGCGAAAAGTGGTTTTTCAACACTAACACAAGTGCGAAAAGTGGTTTTTCCACACTAATACAAGTGCAAAAGTGGTTTCCCGCCCCAACACAGGTGCGAAAAGTGGTTTTTCAACACTAACACAAGTGCGAAAAGTGGTTTTTCAACACTATCACAAGTGCAAAAAGTTGTTTTTCCACAGTAATGCAAGTGCAAAAGTGGTTTCCTGCACCAACACAAGTGCGAAAAGTGGTTTTTCAACACTAACACAGGTGCGAAAAGTGGTTTTTCAACACTAACACAAGTGCGAAAAGTGATTTTTCCACACTAATGCAAGTGCAAAAGTGGTTTGCTGCACCAACACAAGTGCGAAAAGTGGTTTTTCAACACTAACACAAGTGCGAAAAGTGGTTTTTCAACACTAACACAAGTGCGAAAAGTGGTTTTTCCACACTAATACAAGTGCGCAAAGTGGTTTTTCCACACTAATACAATTGCAAAAGTGGTTTCCTGCACCAACACAAGTGCGAAAAGTGGTTTTTCAACACTAACACAAGTGCGAAAAGTGGTTTTTCAACACTATCACAAGTGCAAAAAGTGTTTTTTCCACACTTATACAAGTGCACAAGTGGTTTCCTGCACCAACACAAGTGCGAAAAGTGGTTTTTCAACACTAACACAAGTGCGAAAAGTGGTTTTTCAACACTAACACAAGTGCAAAAAGTGGTTTTTCCACACTAATACAAGTGCAAAAGTGGTTTCCTGCACCAACACAAGTGCGAAAAGTGGTTTTTCAACAATAACACAAGTGCGAAAAGTGGTTTTTCAACACTAACACAAGTGCGAAAAGTGGTTTTCCAACAATATCACAAGTGCAAAAAGTGTTTTTTCCACACTAATACAAGTGCAAAAGTGGTTTCCTGCACCAACACAAGAGCGAAAAGTGTTTTTCAACACTAACACAGGTGCGAAAAGTGGTTTTTCAACACTAACACAAGTGCGAAAAGTGGTTTTTCCACACTAATACAAGTGCAAAAGTGGTTTCCTGCACCAACACAAGTGTGAAAAGTGGTTTTTCAACACTAACACAAGTGCAAAAAGTGGTTTTTCAACACTAACACAAGTGCGAAAGGTGGGTTTTCAACACTATCACAAGTGCAAAAAGTGTTTTTTCCACACTAACACAAGTGCAAAAGTGGTTTCCTGCACCAACACAAGGGCGAAAATTGGTTTTTCAACACTAACACAAGTGCGAAAAGTGGTTTTTCAACACTAACACAAGTGCGAAAAGTGGTTTTTCCACACTAATACAAGTGCAAAACTGGTTTCCTGCACCAACACAAGTGCGAAAAGTGGTTTTTCAACACTAACACAAGTGCGAAAAGTGTTTTTTCCACACTAATACAAGTGCAAAAGTGGTTTCCTGCACCCACACAAGTGCGAAAAGTGGTTTTTCAACACTACACAAGTGCGAAAAGGGGTTTTTCAACACTAACACAAGTGCGAAAAGTGGTTTTTCCACACTAATACAAGTGCGAAAAGTGGTTTTTCCACACTAATACAAGTGCAAAAGTGGTTTCCTGCACCAACACAAGTGCGAAAAGTGGTTTTTCAACACTAACACAAGTGCGAAAAGTGGTTTTTCAACACTAACACAAGTGTGAAAAGTGGTTTTTCCACACTAATACAAGTGCAAAACTGGTTTCCTGCACCAACACAAGTGCGAAAAGTGGTTTTTCAACACTAACACAAGTGCGAAAAGTGGTTTTTCAACACTAACACAAGTGCGAAAAGTGTTTTTTCCACACTAATACAAGTGCAAAAGTGGTTTCCTGCACCAACACAAGTGCAAAAAGTGGTTTTTCAACACTAACACAAGTGCAAAAAGGGGTTTTTCAACACTAACACAAGTGCGAAAAGTGGTTTTTCCACACTAATACAAGTGCGAAAAGTGGTTTTGCCACACTAATACAAGTGCAAAAGTGGTTTCCCCCACCAACACACGTGCGAAAAGTGGTTTTTCAACACAAACACAAGTGCGAAAAGTGGTTTTTCAACACTATCACAAGTGCAAAAAGTGTTTTTTCCACACTAATACAAGTGCAAAAGTGGTTTCCTGCACCAACACAAGGGCGAAAAGTGGTTTTTCAACACTAACACAAGTGCGAAAAGTGGTTTTTCAACACTAACACAAGTGCGAAAAGTGGTTTTTCAACACTAACACAAGTGCGAAAAGTGGTTTTTCCACACTAATACAAGTGCAAAAGTGGTTTCCTGCCCCAACACAATTGCGAAAAGTGGTTTTTCAACACTAACACAAGTGCGAAAAGTGGTTTTTCAACACTGTCACAAGTGCAAAAAGTTGTTTTTCCACACTAATGCAAGTGCAAAAGTGGTTTCCTGCACCAACACAAGTGCGAAAAGTGGTTTTTCAACACTAACACAGGTGCGAAAAGTGGTTTTTCAACACTAACACAAGTGCGAAAAGTGATTTTTCCACACTAATGCAAGTGCAAAAGTGGTTTGCTGCACCAACACAAGTGCGAAAAGTGGTTTTTCAACACTAACACAAGTGCGAAAAGTGGTTTTTCAACACTAACACAAGTGCGAAAAGTGGTTTTTCCACACTAATACAAGTGCGCAAAGTGGTTTTTCCACACTAATACAATTGCAAAAGTGGTTTCCTGCACCAACACAAGTGCGAAAAGTGGTTTTTCAACACTAACACAAGTGCGAAAAGTGGTTTTTCAACACTATCACAAGTGCAAAAAGTGTTTTTTCCACACTTATACAAGTGCACAAGTGGTTTCCTGCACCAACACAAGTGCGAAAAGTGGTTTTTCAACACTAACACAAGTGCGAAAAGTGGTTTTTCAACACTAACACAAGTGCAAAAAGTGGTTTTTCCACACTAATACAAGTGCAAAAGTGGTTTCCTGCACCAACACAAGTGCGAAAAGTGGTTTTTCAACACTAACACAAGTGCGAAAAGGGGTTTTTCAACACTAACACAAGTGCGAAAAGTGGTTTTTCCACACTAATACAAGTGCGAAAAGTGGTTTTTCCACACTAATACAAGTGCAAAAGTGGTTTCCTGCACCAACACAGGGGCGAAAAGTGGTTTTTCAACACTAACACAAGTGCGAAAATTGGTTTTTCAACACTAACACAAGTGTGAAAAGTGGTTTTTCCACACTAATACAAGTGCAAAACTGGTTTCCTGCACCAACACAAGTGCGAAAAGTGGTTTTTCAACACTAACACAAGTGCGAAAAGTGGTTTTTCAACACTAACACAAGTGCGAAAAGTGTTTTTTCCACACTAATACAAGTGCAAAAGTGGTTTCCTGCACCAACACAAGTGCAAAAAGTGGTTTTTCAACACTAACACAAGTGCGAAAAGGGGTTTTTCAACACTAACACAAGTGCGAAAAGTGGTTTTTCCACACTAATACAAGTGCGAAAAGTGGTTTTTCCACACTAATACAAGTGCAAAAGTGGTTTCCTGCACCAACACACGTGCGAAAAGTGGTTTTTCAACACAAACACAAGTGCGAAAAGTGGTTTTTCAACACTATCACAAGTGCAAAAAGTGTTTTTTCCACACTAATACAAGTGCAAAAGTGGTTTCCTGCACCAACACAAGGGCGAAAAGTGGTTTTTCAACACTAACACAAGTGCGAAAAGTGGTTTTTCAACACTAACACAAGTGCGAAAAGTGGTTTTTCAACACTAACACAAGTGCGAAAAGTGGTTTTTCCACACTAATACAAGTGCAAAAGTGGTTTCCTGCCCCAACACAAGTGCGAAAAGTGGTTTTTCAACACTAACACAAGTGCGAAAAGTGGTTTTTCAACACTATCACAAGTGCAAAAAGTTGTTTTTCCACACTAATGCAAGTGCAAAAGTGGTTTCCTGCACCAACACAAGTGCGAAAAGTGGTTTTTCAACACTAACACAGGTGCGAAAAGTGGTTTTTCAACACTAACACAAGTGCGAAAAGTGATTTTTCCACACTAATGCAAGTGCAAAAGTGGTTTGCTGCACCAACACAAGTGCGAAAAGTGGTTTTTCAACACTAACACAAGTGCGAAAAGTGGTTTTTCAACACTAACACAAGTGCGAAAAGTGGTTTTTCCACACTAATACAAGTGCGCAAAGTGGTTTTTCCACACTAATACAATTGCAAAAGTGGTTTCCTGCACCAACACAAGTGCGAAAAGTGGTTTTTCAACACTAACACAAGTGCGAAAAGTGGTTTTTCAACACTATCACAAGTGCAAAAAGTGTTTTTTCCACACTTATACAAGTGCACAAGTGGTTTCCTGCACCAACACAAGTGCGAAAAGTGGTTTTTCAACACTAACACAAGTGCGAAAAGTGGTTTTTCAACACTAACACAAGTGCAAAAAGTGGTTTTTCCACACTAATACAAGTGCAAAAGTGGTTTCCTGCACCAACACAAGTGCGAAAAGTGGTTTTTCAACAATAACACAAGTGTGAAAAGTGGTTTTTCAACACTAACACAAGTGCGAAAAGTGGTTTTCCAACAATATCACAAGTGCAAAAAGTGTTTTTTCCACACTAATACAAGTGCAAAAGTGGTTTCCTGCACCAACACAAGAGCGAAAAGTGTTTTTCAACACTAACACAGGTGCGAAAAGTGGTTTTTCAACACTAACACAAGTGCGAAAAGTGGTTTTTCCACACTAATACAAGTGCAAAAGTGGTTTCCTGCACCAACACAAGTGTGAAAAGTGGTTTTTCAACACTAACACAAGTGCGAAAAGTGGTTTTTCAACACTAACACAAGTGCGAAAGGTGGGTTTTCAACACTATCACAAGTGCAAAAAGTGTTTTTTCCACACTAATACAAGTGCAAAAGTGGTTTCCTGCACCAACACAAGGGCGAAAAGTGGTTTTTCAACTCTAACACAAGTGCGAAAAGTGGTTTTTCAACACTAACACAAGTGCGAAAAGTGGTTTTTCCACACTAATACAAGTGCAAAACTGGTTTCCTGCACCAACACAAGTGCGAAAAGTGGTTTTTCAACACTAACACAAGTGCGAAAAGTGTTTTTTCCACACTAATACAAGTGCAAAAGTGGTTTCCTGCACCCACACAAGTGCGAAAAGTGGTTTTTCAACACTACACAAGTGCGAAAAGGGGTTTTTCAACACTAACACAAGTGCGAAAAGTGGTTTTTCCACACTAATACAAGTGCGAAAAGTGGTTTTTCCACACTAATACAAGTGCAAAAGTGGTTTCCTGCACCAACACAAGTGCGAAAAGTGGTTTTTCAACACGAACACAAGTGCGAAAAGTGGTTTTTCAACACTATCACAAGTGCAAAAAGTGTTTTTTCCACACTAATACAAGTGCAAAAGTGGTTTCCTGCACCAACACAAGTGCGAAAAGTGGTTTTTCAACACTAACACAAGTGCGAAAAGTGGTTTTTCAACACTAACACAAGTGTGAAAAGTGGTTTTTCCACACTAATACAAGTGCAAAACTGGTTTCCTGCACCAACACAAGTGCGAAAAGTGGTTTTTCAACACTAACACAAGTGCGAAAAGTGGTTTTTCAACACTAACACAAGTGCGAAAAGTGTTTTTTCCACACTAATACAAGTGCAAAAGTGGTTTCCTGCACCAACACAAGTGCAAAAAGTGGTTTTTCAACACTAACACAAGTGCGAAAAGGGGTTTTTCAACACTAACACAAGTGCGAAAAGTGGTTTTTCCACACTAATACAAGTGCGAAAAGTGGTTTTTCCACACTAATACAAGTGCAAAAGTGGTTTCCCCCACCAACACACGTGCGAAAAGTGGTTTTTCAACACAAACACAAGTGCGAAAAGTGGTTTTTCAACACTATCACAAGTGCAAAAAGTGTTTTTTCCACACTAATACAAGTGCAAAAGTGGTTTCCTGCACCAACACAAGGGCGAAAAGTGGTTTTTCAACACTAACACAAGTGCGAAAAGTGGTTTTTCAACACTAACACAAGTGCGAAAAGTGGTTTTTCAACACTAACACAAGTGCGAAAAGTGGTTTTTCCACACTAATACAAGTGCAAAAGTGGTTTCCTGCCCCAACACAAGTGCGAAAAGTGGTTTTTCAACACTAACACAAGTGCGAAAAGTGGTTTTTCAACACTATCACAAGTGCAAAAAGTTGTTTTTCCACACTAATGCAAGTGCAAAAGTGGTTTCCTGCACCAACACAAGTGCGAAAAGTGGTTTTTCAACACTAACACAGGTGCGAAAAGTGGTTTTTCAACACTAACACAAGTGCGAAAAGTGATTTTTCCACACTAATGCAAGTGCAAAAGTGGTTTGCTGCACCAACACAAGTGCGAAAAGTGGTTTTTCAACACTAACACAAGTGCGAAAAGTGGTTTTTCAACACTAACACAAGTGCGAAAAGTGGTTTTTCCACACTAATACAAGTGCGCAAAGTGGTTTTTCCACACTAATACAATTGCAAAAGTGGTTTCCTGCACCAACACAAGTGCGAAAAGTGGTTTTTCAACACTAACACAAGTGCGAAAAGTGGTTTTTCAACACTATCACAAGTGCAAAAAGTGTTTTTTCCACACTAATACAAGTGCACAAGTGGTTTCCTGCACCAACACAAGTGCGAAAAGTGGTTTTTCAACACTAACACAAGTGCGAAAAGTGGTTTTTCAACACTAACACAAGTGCAAAAAGTGGTTTTTCCACACTAATACAAGTGCAAAAGTGGTTTCCTGCACCAACACAAGTGCGAAAAGTGGTTTTTCAACAATAACACAAGTGCGAAAAGTGGTTTTTCAACACTAACACAAGTGCGAAAAGTGGTTTTCCAACAATATCACAAGTGCAAAAAGTGTTTTTTCCACACTAATACAAGTGCAAAAGTGGTTTCCTGCACCAACACAAGAGCGAAAAGTGTTTTTCAACACTAACACAGGTGCGAAAAGTGGTTTTTCAACATTAACACAAGTGCGAAAAGTGGTTTTTCCACACTAATACAAGTGCAAAAGTGGTTTCCTGCACCAACACAAGTGCGAAAAGTGGTTTTTCAACACTAACACAAGTGTGAAAAGTGGTTTTTCAACACTAACACAAGTGCGAAAGGTGGTTTTTCAACACTATCACAAGTGCAAAAAGTGTTTTTTCCACACTAATACAAGTGCAAAAGTGGTTTCCTGCACCAACACAAGGGCGAAAAGTGGTTTTTCAACACTAACACAAGTGCGAAAAGTGGTTTTTCAACACTAACACAAGTGCGAAAAGTGGTTTTTCCACACTAATACAAGTGCAAAAGTGGTTTCCTGCACTAACACAAGTGCGAAAAGTGGTTTTTCAACACTAACACAAGTGCGAAAAGTGGTTTTTCCACACTAATACAAGTGCAAAACTGGTTTCCTGCACCAACACAAGTGCGAAAAGTGGTTTTTCAACACTAACACAAGTGCAAAAAGTGGTTTTTCAACACTAACACAAGTGCGAAAAGTGGTTTTTCAACACTAACACAAGTGCGAAAAGTGGTTTTTCCACACTAATACAAGTGCAAAAGTGGTTTCCCGCCCCAACACAAGTGCGAAAAGTGGTTTTTCAACACTAACACAAGTGCGAAAAGTGGTTTTTCAACACTATCACAAGTGCAAAAAGTTGTTTTTCCACACTAATGCAAGTGCAAAAGTGGTTTCCTGCACCAACACAAGTGCGAAAAGTGGTTTTTCAACACTAACACAGGTGCGAAAAGTGGTTTTTCAACACTAACACAAGTGCGAAAAGTGATTTTTCCACACTAATGCAAGTGCAAAAGTGGTTTGCTGCACCAACACAAGTGCGAAAAGTGGTTTTTCAACACTAACACAAGTGCGAAAAGTGGTTTTTCAACACTAACACAAGTGCGAAAAGTGGTTTTTCCACACTAATACAAGTGCGCAAAGTGGTTTTTCCACACTAATACAATTGCAAAAGTGGTTTCCTGCACCAACACAAGTGCGAAAAGTGGTTTTTCAACACTAACACAAGTGCGAAAAGTGGTTTTTCAACACTATCACAAGTGCAAAAAGTGTTTTTTCCACACTTATACAAGTGCACAAGTGGTTTCCTGCACCAACACAAGTGCGAAAAGTGGTTTTTCAACACTAACACAAGTGCGAAAAGTGGTTTTTCAACACTAACACAAGTGCAAAAAGTGGTTTTTCCACACTAATACAAGTGCAAAAGTGGTTTCCTGCACCAACACAAGTGCGAAAAGTGGTTTTTCAACAATAACACAAGTGCGAAAAGTGGTTTTTCAACACTAACACAAGTGCGAAAAGTGGTTTTCCAACAATATCACAAGTGCAAAAAGTGTTTTTTCCACACTAATACAAGTGCAAAAGTGGTTTCCTGCACCAACACAAGTGCGAAAAGTGTTTTTCAACACTAACACAGGTGCGAAAAGTGGTTTTTCAACACTAACACAAGTGCGAAAAGTGGTTTTTCCACACTAATACAAGTGCAAAAGTGGTTTCCTGCACCAACACAAGTGTGAAAAGTGGTTTTTCAACACTAACACAAGTGCGAAAAGTGGTTTTTCAACACTAACACAAGTGCGAAAGGTGGGTTTTCAACACTATCACAAGTGCAAAAAGTGTTTTTTCCACACTAATACAAGTGCAAAAGTGGTTTCCTGCACCAACACAAGGGCGAAAAGTGGTTTTTCAACACTAACACAAGTGCGAAAAGTGGTTTTTCAACACTAACACAAGTGCGAAAAGTGGTTTTTCCACACTAATACAAGTGCAAAACTGGTTTCCTGCACCAACACAAGTGCGAAAAGTGGTTTTTCAACACTAACACAAGTGCGAAAAGTGTTTTTTCCACACTAATACAAGTGCAAAAGTGGTTTCCTGCACCCACACAAGTGCGAAAAGTGGTTTTTCAACACTACACAAGTGCGAAAAGGGGTTTTTCAACACTAACACAAGTGCGAAAAGTGGTTTTTCCACACTAATACAAGTGCGAAAAGTGGTTTTTCCACACTAATACAAGTGCAAAAGTGGTTTCCTGCACCAACACAAGTGCGAAAAGTGGTTTTTCAACACGAACACAAGTGCAAAAAGTGTTTTTTCCACACTAATACAAGTGCAAAAGTGGTTTCCTGCACCAACACAAGTGCGAAAAGTGGTTTTTCAACACTAACACAAGTGCGAAAAGTGGTTTTTCAACACTAACACAAGTGCGAAAAGTGGTTTTTCCACACTAATACAAGTGCGAAAAGTGGTTTTTCCACACTAATACAAGTGCAAAAGTGGTTTCCTGCACCAACACAAGTGCGAAAAGTGGTTTTTCAACACGAACACAAGTGCAAAAAGTGTTTTTTCCACACTAATACAAGTGCAAAAGTGGTTTCCTGCACCAACACAAGTGCAAAACTGGTTTCCTGCACCAACACAAGTGCGAAAAGTGGTTTTTCAACACTAACACAAGTGCGAAAAGTGGTTTTTCAACACTAACACAAGTGCGAAAAGTGTTTTTTCCACACTAATACAAGTGCAAAAGTGGTTTCCTGCACCAACACAAGTGCAAAAAGTGGTTTTTCAACACTAACACAAGTGCGAAAAGGGGTTTTTCAACACTAACACAAGTGCGAAAAGTGGTTTTTCCACACTAATACAAGTGCGAAAAGTGGTTTTTCCACACTAATACAAGTGCAAAAGTGGTTTCCCCCACCAACACACGTGCGAAAAGTGGTTTTTCAACACAAACACAAGTGCGAAAAGTGGTTTTTCAACACTATCACAAGTGCAAAAAGTGTTTTTTCCACACTAATACAAGTGCAAAAGTGGTTTCCTGCACCAACACAAGGGCGAAAAGTGGTTTTTCAACACTAACACAAGTGCGAAAAGTGGTTTTTCAACACTAACACAAGTGCGAAAAGTGGTTTTTCAACACTAACACAAGTGCGAAAAGTGGTTTTTCAACACTAACACAAGTGCGAAAAGTGGTTTTTCCACACTAATACAAGTGCAAAAGTGGTTTCCTGCCCCAACACAAGTGCGAAAAGTGGTTTTTCAACACTAACACAAGTGCGAAAAGTGGTTTTTCAACACTATCACAAGTGCAAAAAGTTGTTTTTCCACACTAATGCAAGTGCAAAAGTGGTTTCCTGCACCAACACAAGTGCGAAAAGTGGTTTTTCAACACTAACACAGGTGCGAAAAGTGGTTTTTCAACACTAACACAAGTGCGAAAAGTGATTTTTCCACACTAATGCAAGTGCAAAAGTGGTTTGCTGCACCAACACAAGTGCGAAAAGTGGTTTTTCAACACTAACACAAGTGCGAAAAGTGGTTTTTCAACACTAACACAAGTGCGAAAAGTGGTTTTTCCACACTAATACAAGTGCGCAAAGTGGTTTTTCCACACTAATACAATTGCAAAAGTGGTTTCCTGCACCAACACAAGTGCGAAAAGTGGTTTTTCAACACTAACACAAGTGCGAAAAGTGGTTTTTCAACACTATCACAAGTGCAAAAAGTGTTTTTTCCACACTAATACAAGTGCACAAGTGGTTTCCTGCACCAACACAAGTGCGAAAAGTGGTTTTTCAACACTAACACAAGTGCGAAAAGTGGTTTTTCAACACTAACACAAGTGCAAAAAGTGGTTTTTCCACACTAATACAGGTGCAAAAGTGGTTTCCTGCACCAACACAAGTGCGAAAAGTGGTTTTTCAACAATAACACAAGTGCGAAAAGTGGTTTTTCAACACTAACTCAAGTGCGAAAAGTGGTTTTCCAACAATATCACAAGTGCAAAAAGTGTTTTTTCCACACTAATACAAGTGCAAAAGTGGTTTCCTGCACCAACACAAGAGCGAAAAGTGTTTTTCAACACTAACACAGGTGCGAAAAGTGGTTTTTCAACACTAACACAAGTGCGAAAAGTGGTTTTTCCACACTAATACAAGTGCAAAAGTGGTTTCCTGCACCAACACAAGTGCGAAAAGTGGTTTTTCAACACTAACACAAGTGCGAAAAGTGGTTTTTCAACACTAACACAAGTGCGAAAGGTGGTTTTTCAACACTATCACAAGTGCAAAAAGTGTTTTTTCCACACTAATACAAGTGCAAAAGTGGTTTCCTGCACCAACACAAGGGCGAAAAGTGGTTTTTCAACACTAACACAAGTGCGAAAAGTGGTTTTTCAACACTAACACAAGTGCGAAAAGTGGTTTTTCCACACTAATACAAGTGCAAAACTGGTTTCCTGCACCAACACAAGTGCGAAAAGTGGTTTTTCAACACTAACACAAGTGCAAAAAGTGGTTTTTCAACACTAACACAAGTGCGAAAAGTGTTTTTTCCACACTAATACAAGTGCAAAAGTGGTTTCCTGCACCCACACAAGTGCGAAAAGTGGTTTTTCAACACTACACAAGTGCGAAAAGGGGTTTTTCAACACTAACACAAGTGCGAAAAGTGGTGTTTCCACACTAATACAAGTGCGAAAAGTGGTTTTTCCACACTAATACAAGTGCAAAAGTGGTTTCCTGCACCAACACAAGTGCGAAAAGTGGTTTTTCAACACGAACACAAGTGCAAAAAGTGGTTTTTCAACACTATCACAAGTGCAAAAAGTGTTTTTTCCACACTAATACAAGTGCAAAAGTGGTTTCCTGCACCAACACAAGTGCGAAAAGTGGTTTTTCAACACTAACACAAGTGCGAAAAGTGGTTTTTCAACACTAACACAAGTGTGAAAAGTGGTTTTTCCACACTAATACAAGTGCAAAACTGGTTTCCTGCACCAACACAGGTGCGAAAAGTGGTTTTTCAACACAAACACAAGTGCGAAAAGTGGTTTTTCAACACTATCACAAGTGCAAAAAGTGTTTTTTCCACACTAATACAAGTGCAAAAGTGGTTTCCTGCACCAACACAAGGGCGAAAAGTGGTTTTTCAACACTAACACAAGTGCGAAAAGTGGTTTTTCAACACTAACACAAGTGCGAAAAGTGGTTTTTCAACACTAACACAAGTGCGAAAAGTGGTTTTTCCACACTAATACAAGTACAAAAGTGGTTTCCTGCACCAACACGAGTGCGAAAAGTGGTTTTTCAACACTAACACAAGTGCAAAAGTGGTTTCCTGCACCAACACAAGTGCGAAAAGTGGTTTTTCAACACTAACACAAGTGCGAAAAGTGGTTTTTCAACACTAACACAAGTGCGAAAAGTGGTTTTTCAACACTAACACAAGTGCGAAAAGTGGTTTTTCCACACTAATACAAGTGCGCAAAGTGGTTTTTCCACACTAATACAAGTGCAAAAGTGGTTTCCTGCACCAATACAAGTGCGAAAAGTGGTTTTTCAACACTAACACAAGTGCGAAAAGTGGTTTTTCAACACTAACACAAGTGCGAAAAGTGGTTTTTCAACACTATCACAAGTGCAAAAAGTGTTTTTTCCACACTAATACAAGTGCAAAAGTGGTTTCCTGCACCAACACAAGTGCGAAAAGTGGTTTTTCAACACTAACACAAGTGCGAAAAGTGGTTTTTCAACACTATCACAAGTGCAAAAAGTGGTTTTTCCACACTAATACAAGTGCAAAAGTGATTTCCTGCACCAACACAAGTGCGAAAAGTGGTTTTTCAACACTAACACAAGTGCGAAAAGTGGTTTTTCAACACTAACACAACTGCGAAAAGTGGTTTTTCAACAATATCACAAGTGCAAAAAGTGTTTTTTCCACACTAATACAAGTGCAAAAGTGGTTTCCTGCACCAACACAAGAGCGAAAAATGTTTTTCAACACTAACACAGGTGCGAAAAGTGGTTTTTCAACACTAACACAAGTGCGAAAAGTGGTTTTTCCACACTAATACAAGTGCAAAAGTGGTTTCCTGCACCAACACAAGTGCGAAAAGTGGTTTTTCAACACTAACACAAGTGCGAAAAGTGGTTTTTCAACACTAACACAAGTGCGAAAGGTGGTTTTTCAACACTATCACAAGTGCAAAAAGTGTTTTTTCCACACTAATACAAGTGCAAAAGTGGTTTCCTGCACCAACACAAGGGCGAAAAGTGGTTTTTCAACACTAACACAAGTGCGAAAAGTGGTTTTTCAACACTAACACAAGTGCGAAAAGTGGTTTTTCCACACTAATACAAGTGCAAAACTGGTTTCCTGCACCAACACAAGTGCGAAAAGTGGTTTTTCAACACTAACACAAGTGCGAAAAGTGGTTTTTCAACACTAACACAAGTGCGAAAAGTGTTTTTTCCACACTAATACAAGTGCAAAAGTGGTTTCCTGCACCCACACAAGTGCGAAAAGTGGTTTTTCAACACTACACAAGTGCGAAAAGGGGTTTTTCAACACTAACACAAGTGCGAAAAGTGGTTTTTCCACACTAATACAAGTGCGAAAAGTGGTTTTTCCACACTAATACAAGTGCAAAAGTGGTTTCCTGCACCAACACAAGTGCGAAAAGTGGTTTTTCAACACGAACACAAGTGCGAAAAGTGGTTTTTCCACACTATCACAAGTGCAAAAAGTGTTTTTTCCACACTAATACAAGTGCAAAAGTGGTTTCCTGCACCAACACAAGGGCGAAAAGTGGTTTTTCAACACTAACACAAGTGTGAAAAGTGGTTTTTCAACACTAACACAAGTGCGAAAAGTGGTTTTTCAACACTAACACAAGTACGAAAAGTGGTTTTTCCACACTAATACAAGTGCAAAAATGGTTTCCTGCACCAACACAAGTGCGAAAAGTGGTTTTTCAACACTATCACAAGTGCAAAAAGTTGTTTTTCCACACTAATGCAAGTGCAAAAGTGGTTTCCTGCACCAACACAAGTGCGAAAAGTGGTTTTTCAACACTAACACAGGTGCGAAAAGTGGTTTTTCAACACTAACACAAGTGCGAAAAGTGATTTTTCCACACTAATGCAAGTGCAAAAGTGGTTTGCTGCACCAACACAAGTGCGAAAAGTGGTTTTTCAACACTAACACAAGTGCGAAAAGTGGTTTTTCAACACTAACACAAGTGCGAAAAGTGGTTTTTCCACACTAATACAAGTGCGCAAAGTGGTTTTTCCACACTAATACAATTGCAAAAGTGGTTTCCTGCACCAACACAAGTGCGAAAAGTGGTTTTTCAACACTAACACAAGTGCGAAAAGTGGTTTTTCAACACTATCACAAGTGCAAAAAGTGTTTTTTCCACACTAATACAAGTGCACAAGTGGTTTCCTGCACCAACACAAGTGCGAAAAGTGGTTTTTCAACACTAACACAAGTGCGAAAAGTGGTTTTTCAACACTAACACAAGTGCAAAAAGTGGTTTTTCCACACTAATACAAGTGCAAAAGTGGTTTCCTGCACCAACACAAGTGCGAAAAGTGGTTTTTCAACAATAACACAAGTGCGAAAAGTGGTTTTTCAACACTAACACAAGTGCGAAAAGTGGTTTTCCAACAATATCACAAGTGCAAAAAGTGTTTTTTCCACACTAATACAAGTGCAAAAGTGGTTTCCTGCACCAACACAAGAGCGAAAAGTGTTTTTCAACACTAACACAGGTGCGAAAAGTGGTTTTTCAACACTAACACAAGTGCGAAAAGTGGTTTTTTCCACACTAATACAAGTGCAAAAGTGGTTTCCTGCACCAACACAAGTGCGAAAAGTGGTTTTTCAACACTAACACAAGTGCGAAAAGTGGTTTTTCAACACTAACACAAGTGCGAAAGGTGGTTTTTCAACACTATCACAAGTGCAAAAAGTGTTTTTTCCACACTAATACAAGTGCAAAAGTGGTTTCCTGCACCAACACAAGGGCGAAAAGTGGTTTTTCAACACTAACACAAGTGCGAAAAGTGGTTTTTCAACACTAACACAAGTGCGAAAAGTGGTTTTCCACACTAATACAAGTGCAAAACTGGTTTCCTGCACCAACACAAGTGCGAAAAGTGGTTTTTCAACACTAACACAAGTGCAAAAAGTGGTTTTTCAACACTAACACAAGTGCGAAAGGTGGTTTTTCAACACTATCACAAGTGCAAAAAGTGTTTTTTCCACACTAATACAAGTGCAAAAGTGGTTTCCTGCACCAACACAAGGGCGAAAAGTGGTTTTTCAACACTAACACAAGTGCGAAAAGTGGTTTTTCAACACTATCACAAGTGCAAAAAGTGTTTTTTCCACACTAATACAAGTGCACAAGTGGTTTCCTGCACCAACACAAGTGCGAAAAGTGGTTTTTCAACACTAACACAAGTGCGAAAAGTGGTTTTTCAACACTAACACAAGTGCAAAAAGTGGTTTTTCCACACTAATACAGGTGCAAAAGTGGTTTCCTGCACCAACACAAGTGCGAAAAGTGGTTTTTCAACAATAACACAAGTGCGAAAAGTGGTTTTTCAACACTAACTCAAGTGCGAAAAGTGGTTTTCCAACAATATCACAAGTGCAAAAAGTGTTTTTTCCACACTAATACAAGTGCAAAAGTGGTTTCCTGCACCAACACAAGAGCGAAAAGTGTTTTTCAACACTAACACAGGTGCGAAAAGTGGTTTTTCAACACTAACACAAGTGCGAAAAGTGGTTTTTCCACACTAATACAAGTGCAAAAGTGGTTTCCTGCACCAACACAAGTGCGAAAAGTGGTTTTTCAACACTAACACAAGTGCGAAAAGTGGTTTTTCAACACTAACACAAGTGCGAAAGGTGGTTTTTCAACACTATCACAAGTGCAAAAAGTGTTTTTTCCACACTAATACAAGTGCAAAAGTGGTTTCCTGCACCAACACAAGGGCGAAAAGTGGTTTTTCAACACTAACACAAGTGCGAAAAGTGGTTTTTCAACACTAACACAAGTGCGAAAAGTGGTTTTTCCACACTAATACAAGTGCAAAACTGGTTTCCTGCACCAACACAAGTGCGAAAAGTGGTTTTTCAACACTAACACAAGTGCAAAAAGTGGTTTTTCAACACTAACACAAGTGCGAAAAGTGTTTTTTCCACACTAATACAAGTGCAAAAGTGGTTTCCTGCACCCACACAAGTGCGAAAAGTGGTTTTTCAACACTACACAAGTGCGAAAAGGGGTTTTTCAACACTAACACAAGTGCGAAAAGTGGTGTTTCCACACTAATACAAGTGCGAAAAGTGGTTTTTCCACACTAATACAAGTGCAAAAGTGGTTTCCTGCACCAACACAAGTGCGAAAAGTGGTTTTTCAACACGAACACAAGTGCAAAAAGTGGTTTTTCAACACTATCACAAGTGCAAAAAGTGTTTTTTCCACACTAATACAAGTGCAAAAGTGGTTTCCTGCACCAACACAAGTGCGAAAAGTGGTTTTTCAACACTAACACAAGTGCGAAAAGTGGTTTTTCAACACTAACACAAGTGTGAAAAGTGGTTTTTCCACACTAATACAAGTGCAAAACTGGTTTCCTGCACCAACACAGGTGCGAAAAGTGGTTTTTCAACACAAACACAAGTGCGAAAAGTGGTTTTTCAACACTATCACAAGTGCAAAAAGTGTTTTTTCCACACTAATACAAGTGCAAAAGTGGTTTCCTGCACCAACACAAGGGCGAAAAGTGGTTTTTCAACACTAACACAAGTGCGAAAAGTGGTTTTTCAACACTAACACAAGTGCGAAAAGTGGTTTTTCAACACTAACACAAGTGCGAAAAGTGGTTTTTCCACACTAATACAAGTACAAAAGTGGTTTCCTGCACCAACACGAGTGCGAAAAGTGGTTTTTCAACACTAACACAAGTGCAAAAGTGGTTTCCTGCACCAACACAAGTGCGAAAAGTGGTTTTTCAACACTAACACAAGTGCGAAAAGTGGTTTTTCAACACTAACACAAGTGCGAAAAGTGGTTTTTCAACACTAACACAAGTGCGAAAAGTGGTTTTTCCACACTAATACAAGTGCGCAAAGTGGTTTTTCCACACTAATACAAGTGCAAAAGTGGTTTCCTGCACCAATACAAGTGCGAAAAGTGGTTTTTCAACACTAACACAAGTGCGAAAAGTGGTTTTTCAACACTAACACAAGTGCGAAAAGTGGTTTTTCAACACTATCACAAGTGCAAAAAGTGTTTTTTCCACACTAATACAAGTGCAAAAGTGGTTTCCTGCACCAACACAAGTGCGAAAAGTGGTTTTTCAACACTAACACAAGTGCGAAAAGTGGTTTTTCAACACTATCACAAGTGCAAAAAGTGGTTTTTCCACACTAATACAAGTGCAAAAGTGATTTCCTGCACCAACACAAGTGCGAAAAGTGGTTTTTCAACACTAACACAAGTGCGAAAAGTGGTTTTTCAACACTAACACAACTGCGAAAAGTGGTTTTTCAACAATATCACAAGTGCAAAAAGTGTTTTTTCCACACTAATACAAGTGCAAAAGTGGTTTCCTGCACCAACACAAGAGCGAAAAATGTTTTTCAACACTAACACAGGTGCGAAAAGTGGTTTTTCAACACTAACACAAGTGCGAAAAGTGGTTTTTCCACACTAATACAAGTGCAAAAGTGGTTTCCTGCACCAACACAAGTGCGAAAAGTGGTTTTTCAACACTAACACAAGTGCGAAAAGTGGTTTTTCAACACTAACACAAGTGCGAAAGGTGGTTTTTCAACACTATCACAAGTGCAAAAAGTGTTTTTTCCACACTAATACAAGTGCAAAAGTGGTTTCCTGCACCAACACAAGGGCGAAAAGTGGTTTTTCAACACTAACACAAGTGCGAAAAGTGGTTTTTCAACACTAACACAAGTGCGAAAAGTGGTTTTTCCACACTAATACAAGTGCAAAACTGGTTTCCTGCACCAACACAAGTGCGAAAAGTGGTTTTTCAACACTAACACAAGTGCGAAAAGTGGTTTTTCAACACTAACACAAGTGCGAAAAGTGTTTTTTCCACACTAATACAAGTGCAAAAGTGGTTTCCTGCACCCACACAAGTGCGAAAAGTGGTTTTTCAACACTACACAAGTGCGAAAAGGGGTTTTTCAACACTAACACAAGTGCGAAAAGTGGTTTTTCCACACTAATACAAGTGCGAAAAGTGGTTTTTCCACACTAATACAAGTGCAAAAGTGGTTTCCTGCACCAACACAAGTGCGAAAAGTGGTTTTTCAACACGAACACAAGTGCGAAAAGTGGTTTTTCCACACTATCACAAGTGCAAAAAGTGTTTTTTCCACACTAATACAAGTGCAAAAGTGGTTTCCTGCACCAACACAAGGGCGAAAAGTGGTTTTTCAACACTAACACAAGTGTGAAAAGTGGTTTTTCAACACTAACACAAGTGCGAAAAGTGGTTTTTCAACACTAACACAAGTACGAAAAGTGGTTTTTCCACACTAATACAAGTGCAAAAATGGTTTCCTGCACCAACACAAGTGCGAAAAGTGGTTTTTCAACACTATCACAAGTGCAAAAAGTTGTTTTTCCACACTAATGCAAGTGCAAAAGTGGTTTCCTGCACCAACACAAGTGCGAAAAGTGGTTTTTCAACACTAACACAGGTGCGAAAAGTGGTTTTTCAACACTAACACAAGTGCGAAAAGTGATTTTTCCACACTAATGCAAGTGCAAAAGTGGTTTGCTGCACCAACACAAGTGCGAAAAGTGGTTTTTCAACACTAACACAAGTGCGAAAAGTGGTTTTTCAACACTAACACAAGTGCGAAAAGTGGTTTTTCCACACTAATACAAGTGCGCAAAGTGGTTTTTCCACACTAATACAATTGCAAAAGTGGTTTCCTGCACCAACACAAGTGCGAAAAGTGGTTTTTCAACACTAACACAAGTGCGAAAAGTGGTTTTTCAACACTATCACAAGTTGCAAAAAGTGTTTTTTCCACACTAATACAAGTGCACAAGTGGTTTCCTGCACCAACACAAGTGCGAAAAGTGGTTTTTCAACACTAACACAAGTGCGAAAAGTGGTTTTTCAACACTAACACAAGTGCAAAAAGTGGTTTTTCCACACTAATACAAGTGCAAAAGTGGTTTCCTGCACCAACACAAGTGCGAAAAGTGGTTTTTCAACAATAACACAAGTGCGAAAAGTGGTTTTTCAACACTAACACAAGTGCGAAAAGTGGTTTTCCAACAATATCACAAGTGCAAAAAGTGTTTTTTCCACACTAATACAAGTGCAAAAGTGGTTTCCTGCACCAACACAAGAGCGAAAAGTGTTTTTCAACACTAACACAGGTGCGAAAAGTGGTTTTTCAACACTAACACAAGTGCGAAAAGTGGTTTTTTCCACACTAATACAAGTGCAAAAGTGGTTTCCTGCACCAACACAAGTGCGAAAAGTGGTTTTTCAACACTAACACAAGTGCGAAAAGTGGTTTTTCAACACTAACACAAGTGCGAAAGGTGGTTTTTCAACACTATCACAAGTGCAAAAAGTGTTTTTTCCACACTAATACAAGTGCAAAAGTGGTTTCCTGCACCAACACAAGGGCGAAAAGTGGTTTTTCAACACTAACACAAGTGCGAAAAGTGGTTTTTCAACACTAACACAAGTGCGAAAAGTGGTTTTCCACACTAATACAAGTGCAAAACTGGTTTCCTGCACCAACACAAGTGCGAAAAGTGGTTTTTCAACACTAACACAAGTGCAAAAAGTGGTTTTTCAACACTAACACAAGTGCGAAAGGTGGTTTTTCAACACTATCACAAGTGCAAAAAGTGTTTTTTCCACACTAATACAAGTGCAAAAGTGGTTTCCTGCACCAACACAAGGGCGAAAAGTGGTTTTTCAACACTAACACAAGTGCGAAAAGTGGTTTTTCAACACTAACACAAGTGCGAAAAGTGGTTTTCCACACTAATACAAGTGCAAAACTGGTTTCCTGCACCAACACAAGTGCGAAAAGTGGTTTTTCAACACTAACACAAGTGCGAAAAGTGGTTTTTCAACACTAACACAAGTGCGAAAGGTGGTTTTTCAACACTATCACAAGTGCAAAAAGTGTTTTTTCCACACTAATACAAGTGCAAAAGTGGTTTCCTGCACCAACACAAGGGCGAAAAGTGGTTTTTCAACACTAACACAAGTGCGAAAAGTGGTTTTTCAACACTAACACAAGTGCGAAAAGTGGTTTTCCACACTAATACAAGTGCAAAACTGGTTTCCTGCACCAACACAAGTGCGAAAAGTGGTTTTTCAACACTAACACAAGTGCAAAAAGTGGTTTTTCAACACTAACACAAGTGCGAAAAGTGTTTTTTCCACACTAATACAAGTGCAAAAGTGGTTTCCTGCACCCACACAAGTGCGAAAAGTGGTTTTTCAACACTACACAAGTGCGAAAAGGGGTTTTTCAACACTAACACAAGTGCGAAAAGTGGTGTTTCCACACTAATACAAGTGCGAAAAGTGGTTTTTCCACACTAATACAAGTGCAAAAGTGGTTTCCTGCACCAACACAAGTGCGAAAAGTGGTTTTTCAACACGAACACAAGTGCGAAAAGTGGTTTTTCAACACTATCACAAGTGCAAAAAGTGTTTTTTCCACACTAATACAAGTGCAAAAGTGGTTTCCTGCACCAACACAAGTGCGAAAAGTGGTTTTTCAACACTAACACAAGTGCGAAAAGTGGTTTTTCAACACTAACACAAGTGTGAAAAGTGGTTTTTCCACACTAATACAAGTGCAAAACTGGTTTCCTGCACCAACACAGGTGCGAAAAGTGGTTTTTCAACACAAACACAAGTGCGAAAAGTGGTTTTTCAACACTATCACAAGTGCAAAAAGTGTTTTTTCCACACTAATACAAGTGCAAAAGTGGTTTCCTGCACCAACACAAGGGCGAAAAGTGGTTTTTCAACACTAACACAAGTGCGAAAAGTGGTTTTTCAACACTAACACAAGTGCGAAAAGTGGTTTTTCAACACTAACACAAGTGCGAAAAGTGGTTTTTCCACACTAATACAAGTACAAAAGTGGTTTCCTGCACCAACACGAGTGCGAAAAGTGGTTTTTCAACACTAACACAAGTGCAAAAGTGGTTTCCTGCACCAACACAAGTGCGAAAAGTGGTTTTTCAACACTAACACAAGTGCGAAAAGTGGTTTTTCAACATTAACACAAGTGCGAAAAGTGGTTTTTCAACACTAACACAAGTGCGAAAAGTGGTTTTTCCACACTAATACAAGTGCGCAAAGTGGTTTTTCCACACTAATACAAGTGCAAAAGTGGTTTCCTGCACCAATACAAGTGCGAAAAGTGGTTTTTCAACACTAACACAAGTGCGAAAAGTGGTTTTTCAACACTAACACAAGTGCGAAAAGTGGTTTTTCAACACTATCACAAGTGCAAAAAGTGTTTTTTCCACACTAATACAAGTGCAAAAGTGGTTTCCTGCACCAACACAAGTGCGAAAAGTGGTTTTTCAACACTAACACAAGTGCGAAAAGTGGTTTTTCAACACTATCACAAGTGCAAAAAGTGGTTTTTCCACACTAATACAAGTGCAAAAGTGATTTCCTGCACCAACACAAGTGCGAAAAGTGGTTTTTCAACACTAACACAACTGCGAAAAGTGGTTTTTCAACAATATCACAAGTGCGAAAATAGGTTTTTCAACACTAACACAAGTGCGAAAAGTGTTTTTTCAACACTAACACAAGTGCGAAAAGTGGTTTTTCAACACTAACACAACTGCGAAAAGTGTTTTTTCAACACTAACACAAGTGCGAAAAGTGGTTTTTCAACACTAACACAAGTGCGAAAAGTGTTTTTTCCACACTAATACAAGTGCAAAAGTGGTTTCCTGCACCCACACAAGTGCGAAAAGTGGTTTTTCAACACTACACAAGTGCGAAAAGGGGTTTTTCAACACTAACACAAGTGCGAAAAGTGGTTTTTCCACACTAATACAAGTGCGAAAAGTGGTTTTTCCACACTAATACAAGTGCAAAAGTGGTTTCCTGCACCAACACAAGTGCGAAAAGTGGTTTTTCAACACGAACACAAGTGCGAAAAGTGGTTTTTCCACACTATCACAAGTGCAAAAAGTGTTTTTTTCCACACTAATACAAGTGCAAAAGTGGTTTCCTGCACCAACACAAGGGCGAAAAGTGGTTTTTCAACACTAACACAAGTGTGAAAAGTGGTTTTTCAACACTAACACAAGTGCGAAAAGTGGTTTTTCAACACTAACACAAGTACGAAAAGTGGTTTTTCCACACTAATACAAGTGCAAAAATGGTTTCCTGCACCAACACAAGTGCGAAAAGTGGTTTTTCAACACTATCACAAGTGCAAAAAGTGGTTTTTCCACACTAATACAAGTGCGAAAAGTGGTTTTCCCACACTAATACAAGTGCAAAAGTGGTTTCCTGCACCAACACAAGTGCAAAAAGTGGTTTTTCAACACTAACACAAGTGCGAAAAGTGGTTTTTCAACACTATCACAAGTGCGAAAAGTGGTTTTTCAACACTAACACAAGTGCGAAAAGTGGTTTTTCCACACTAATACAAGTGCAAAAGTGGTTTCCTTCACCAAGACCAGTGCGAACAGTGGGTTTTCTACACTAACACAAGTGCGAAAAGTGGTTTCCTTCACGAACACGTGCGAAAAGTGGGTTTTCAACACTAACCCAAGTGCGAAAAGTGGTTTCCTTCACCAACACCAGTGCGAAAAGTGGTTTTTCAACACTAACACAAGTGCAAAAAGTGGTTTCCTTCACGAAACCGTGTGCAAAAAGTGGGTTTTCAACACTAACACAAGTGCGAAAAGTGTTTTTTTCAACACTAACGCAAGTGTGAAAAGTGGGTTTTCAACACTATCACAAGTGCAAAATGTGTTTTTTCCACACCAACACAAGTGCGAAAAGTGGTTTTTCAACACTAACACAAGTGCGAAAAGTGGTTTCCTTCACTAACACAAGTGCAAAAAGTGGTTTTTCAACACTAACACAAGTGCGAAAAGTGGTTTCCTTCACCAACACCAGTGCGAAAAGTGCTTTTTCAACATTAACACAAGTGCGAAAAGTGGTTTTTTCCACACTAATACAAGTGCAAAAGTGGTTTCCTGCACCAACACAAGTGCGAAAAGTGGTTTTTCAACACGAACACAAGTGCGAAAAGTGGTTTTTCAACACTAACACAAGTGCGAAAAGTGGTTTTTCAACACTATCACAAGTGCAAAAAGTGTTTTTTCCACACTAATACAAGTGCAAAAGTGGTTTCCTGCACCAACACAAGTGCGAAAAGTGGTTTTTCAACACAAACACAAGTGCGAAAAGTGGTTTTTCAACACTATCACAAGTGCAAAAAGTGTTTTTTCCACACTAATACAAGTGCAAAAGTGGTTTCCTGCACCAACACAAGGGCGAAAAGTGGTTTTTCAACACTAACACAAGTGCGAAAAGTGGTTTTTCAACACTAACACAAGTGCGAAAAGTGGTTTTTCAACACTAACACAAGTGCGAAAAGTGGTTTTTCCACACTAATACAAGTACAAAAGTGGTTTCCTGCACCAACACGAGTGCGAAAAGTGGTTTTTCAACACTAACACAAGTGCAAAAGTGGTTTCCTGCACCAACACAAGTGCGAAAGTGGTTTTTCAACACTAACACAAGTGCGAAAAGTGGTTTTTCAACACTAACACAAGTGCGAAAAGTGGTTTTTCAACACTAACACAAGTGCGAAAAGTGGTTTTTCCACACTAATACAAGTGCGCAAAGTGGTTTTTCCACACTAATACAAGTGCAAAAGTGGTTTCCTGCACCAACACAAGTGCGAAAAGTGGTTTTTCAACACTAACACAAGTGCGAAAAGTGGTTTTTCAACACTAACACAAGTGCGAAAAGTGGTTTTTCAACACCATCACAAGTGCAAAAAGTGTTTTTTTCCACACTAATACAAGTGCAAAAGTGGTTTCCTGCACCAACACAAGTGCGAAAAGTGGTTTTTCAACACTAACACAAGTGCGAAAAGTGGTTTTTCAACACTATCACAAGTGCACAAAGTGGTTTTTCCATACTAATACAAGTGCAAAATTGATTTCCTGCACCAACACAAGTGCGAAAAGTGGTTTTTCAACACTAACACAAGTGCGAAAAGTGGTTTTTCAACACTAACACAAGTGCGAAAAGTGGTTTTTCAACAATATCACAAGTGCAAAAAGTGTTTTTTCCACACTAATACAAGTGCAAAAAGTGGTTTCCTGCACCAACACAAGTGCGAAAAGTGTTTTTCAACACTAACACAGGTGCGAAAAGTGGTTTTTCAACATTAACACAAGTGCGAAAGTGGTTTTTCCACACTAATACAAGTGCAAAAGTGGTTTCCTGCACCAACACAAGTGCGAAAAGTGGTTTTTCAACACTAACACAAGTGCGAAAAGTGGTTTTTCAACACTATCACAAGTGCAAAAAGTGTTTTTTTCCACACTAATACAAGTGCAAAAGTGGTTTCCTGCACCAACACAAGTGCGAAAAGTGGTTTTTCAACACTAACACAAGTGCGAAAAGTGGTTTTTCAACACTAACACAAGTGCGAAAAGTGGTTTTTCCACACTAATACAAGTGCAAAAGTGGTTTCCTGCACCAACACAAGTGCGAAAAGTGTTTTTTCAACACTAACACAAGTGCGAAAAGTGGTTTTTCAACACTAACACAAGTGCGAAAAGTGGTTTTTCAACACTATCACAAGTGCAAAAAGTGGTTTTTCCACACTAATACAAGAGCAAAAGTGGTTTCCTGCACCAACGCAAGTGCGAAAAGTGGTTTTTCAACACTAACACAAGTGCGAAAAGTGGTTTTTCAACACTAACACAAGTGCGAAAAGTGGTTTTTCAACACTATCACAAGTGCAAAAAGTGTTTTTTCCACACTAATACAAGTGCAAAAGTGGTTTCCTGCACCAACACATGTGCGGAAAGTGGTTTTTCCACACTAGCACAAGTGCGAAAAGTGGTTTTTCAACACTAACACAAGTGCGAAAAGTGGTTTTTCCACACTAATACAAGTGCAAAACTGGTTTCCTGCACCAACACAAGTGTGAAAAGTGGTTTTTCAACACTAACACAAGTGCGAAAAGTGGTTTTTCAACACTAACACAAGTGCGAAAAGTGTTTTTTTCCACACTAATACAAGTGCAAAAGTGGTTTCCTGCACCAAAACAAGTGCGAAAAGTGGTTTTTCAACACTATCACAAGTGCAAAAAGTGGTTTTGCCACACTAATACAAGTGCAAAAGTGGTTACCTGCACCAACACAAGTGCGAAAAGTGGTTTTTCAACACTAACACAAGTGTGAAAAGTGGTTTTTCAACACTAACACAAGTGCGAAAAGTGGTTTTTCCACACTAATGCAAGTGCAAAAGTGGTTTGCTGCACCAACACAAGTGCGAAAAGTGGTTTTTCAACACTAACACAAGTGCGAAAAGTGGTTTTTCAACACTAACACAAGTGCGAAAAGTGGTTTTTCCACACTAATACAAGTGCGCAAAGTGGTTTTTCCACACTAATACAATTGCAAAAGTGGTTTCCTGCACCAACACAAGTGCGAAAAGTGGTTTTTCAACACTAACACAAGTGCGAAAAGTGGTTTTTCAACACTATCACAAGTGCAAAAAGTGTTTTTTCCACACTAATACAAGTGCACAAGTGGTTTCCTGCACCAACACAAGTGCGAAAAGTGGTTTTTCAACACTAACACACAAGTGCGAAAGGTGGGTTTTCAACACTATCACAAGTGCAAAAAGTGTTTTTTCCACACTAATACAAGTGCAAAAGTGGTTTCCTGCACCAACACAAGGGCGAAAAGTGGTTTTTCAACACTAACACAAGTGCGAAAAGTGGTTTTTCAACACTAACACAAGTGCGAAAAGTGGTTTTTCCACACTAATACAAGTGCAAAACTGGTTTCCTGCACCAACACAAGTGCGAAAAGTGGTTTTTCAACACTAACACAAGTGCGAAAAGTGTTTTTTCCACACTAATACAAGTGCAAAAGTGGTTTCCTGCACCCACACAAGTGCGAAAAGTGGTTTTTCAACACTACACAAGTGCGAAAAGGGGTTTTTCAACACTATCACAAGTGCGAAAAGTGGTTTTTCCACACTAATACAAGTGCGAAAAGTGGTTTTTCCACACTAATACAAGTGCAAAAGTGGTTTCCTGCACCAACACAAGTGCGAAAAGTGGTTTTTCAACACTATACAAGTGCGAAAAGGGGTTTTTCAACACTAACACAAGTGCGAAAAGTGTTTTTTCCACACTAATACAAGTGCAAAAGTGGTTTCCTGCACCAACACAAGTGCGAAAAGTGGTTTTTCAACACTAACACAAGTGCGAAAAGGGGTTTTTCAACACTAACACAAGTGCGAAAAGTGGTTTTTCCACACTAATACAAGTGCGAAAAGTGGTTTTTCCACACTAATACAAGTGCAAAAGTGGTTTCCTGCACCAACACAGGGGCGAAAAGTGGTTTTTCAACACTAACACAAGTGCGAAAATTGGTTTTTCAACACTAACACAAGTGTGAAAAGTGGTTTTTCCACACTAATACAAGTGCAAAACTGGTTTCCTGCACCAACACAAGTGCGAAAAGTGGTTTTTCAACACTAACACAAGTGCGAAAAGTGGTTTTTCAACACTAACACAAGTGCGAAAAGTGTTTTTTCCACACTAATACAAGTGCAAAAGTGGTTTCCTGCACCAACACAAGTGCAAAAAGTGGTTTTTCAACACTAACACAAGTGCGAAAAGGGGTTTTTCAACACTAACACAAGTGCGAAAAGTGGTTTTTCCACACTAATACAAGTGCGAAAAGTGGTTTTTCCACACTAATACAAGTGCAAAAGTGGTTTCCTGCACCAACACACGTGCGAAAAGTGGTTTTTCAACACAAACACAAGTGCAAAAAGTGGTTTTTCAACACTATCACAAGTGCAAAAAGTGTTTTTTCCACACTAATACAAGTGCAAAAGTGGTTTCCTGCACCAACACAAGGGCGAAAAGTGGTTTTTCAACACTAACACAAGTGCCAAAAGTGGTTTTTCAACACTAACACAAGTGCGAAAAGTGGTTTTTCAACACTAACACAAGTGCGAAAAGTGGTTTTTCCACACTAATACAAGTGCAAAAGTGGTTTCCTGCCCCAACACAAGTGCGAAAAGTGGTTTTTCAACACTAACACAAGTGCGAAAAGTGGTTTTTCAACACTATCACAAGTGCAAAAAGTTGTTTTTCCACACTAATGCAAGTGCAAAAGTGGTTTCCTGCACCAACACAAGTGCGAAAAGTGGTTTTTCAACACTAACACAAGTGCGAAAAGTGGTTTTTCAACACTATCACAAGTGCAAAAAGTGTTTTTTCCACACTAATACAAGTGCACAAGTGGTTTCCTGCACCAACACAAGTGCGAAAAGTGGTTTTTCAACACTAACACAAGTGCGAAAAGTGGTTTTTCAACACTAACACAAGTGCAAAAAGTGGTTTTTCCACACTAATACAAGTGCAAAAGTGGTTTCCTGCACCAACACAAGTGCGAAAAGTGGTTTTTCAACAATAACACAAGTGCGAAAAGTGGTTTTTCAACACTAACACAAGTGCGAAAAGTGGTTTTCCAACAATATCACAAGTGCAAAAAGTGTTTTTTCCACACTAATACAAGTGCAAAAGTGGTTTCCTGCACCAACACAAGAGCGAAAAGTGTTTTTCAACACTAACACAGGTGCGAAAAGTGGTTTTTCAACACTAACACAAGTGCGAAAAGTGGTTTTTCCACACTAATACAAGTGCAAAAGTGGTTTCCTGCACCAACACAAGTGTGAAAAGTGGTTTTTCAACACTAACACAAGTGCGAAAAGTGGTTTTTCAACACTAACACAAGTGCGAAAGGTGGTTTTTCAACACTATCACAAGTGCAAAAAGTGTTTTTTCCACACTAATACAAGTGCAAAAGTGGTTTCCTGCACCAACACAAGGGCGAAAAGTGGTTTTTCAACACTAACACAAGTGCGAAAAGTGGTTTTTCAACACTAACACAAGTGCGAAGTGTTTTTTCAACACTATCACAAGTGCAAAAAGTGTTTTTTCCACACTAATGCAAGTGCAAAAGTGGTTTCCTGCACCAACACAAGTGCGAAAAGTGGTTTTTCAACACTAACACAAGTGCGAAAAGTGGTTTTTCAACACTAACACAAGTGCGAAAAGTGGTTTTTCAACACTATCACAAGTGCAAAAAGTGGTTTTTCCACACTGATGCAAGTGCTAAAGTGGTTTCCTGCACCAACACATGTGCGAAAAGTGGTTTTTCAACACTAAGACAAGTGCGAAAAGTGGTTTTTCAACACTAACACAAGTGCGAAAAGTGGTTTTTCAACACTAACACAAGTGCGAAAAGTGGTTTTTCCACACTAATACAAGTGCGAAAAGTGGTTTTTCCACACTAATATAAGTGCAAAAGTGGTTTCCTGCACCAACACAAGTGCGAAAAGTGGTTTTTCAACACTAACACAAGTACGAAAAGTGGTTTTTCAACACTAACACAAGTGCGAAAAGTGGTTTTTCCACACTAATACAAGTGCGCAAAGTGGTTTTTCCACACTAATACAAGTGCAAAAGTGGTTTCCTGCACCAACACAAGTGCGAAAAGTGGTTTTTCAACACTAACACAAGTGCGAAAAGTGGTTTTCCAACAATATCACAAGTGCAAAAAGTGTTTTTTCCACACTAATACAAGTGCAAAAGTGGTTTCCTGCACCAACACAAGTGCGAAAAGAGTTTTTCAACACTAACACAGGTGCGAAAAGTGGTTTTTCAACATTAACATAAGTGCGAAAAGTGGTTTTTCCACACTAATACAACTGCAAAAGTGGTTTCCTGCACCAACACAAGTGTTAGTGGTTTTTCAACACTAACACAAGTGTGAAAAGTGGTTTTTCAACACTAACACAAGTGCGAAAAGTGGTTTTTCAACACTATCACAAGTGCAAAAAGTGTTTTTCCCACACTAATACAAGTGCAAAAGTGGTTTCCTGCACCAACACAAGTGCGAAAAGTGGTTTTTCAACACTAACACACGTGCGAAAAGTGGTTTTTCCACACTAATACAAGGGCAAAACTGGTTTCCTGCACCAACACAAGTGCGAAAAGTGGTTTTTCAACACTAACACAAGTGCGAAAAGTGGTTTTTCAACACTAACACAAGTGCGAAAAGTGTTTTTTCCACACTAATACAAGTGCAAAAGTGGTTTCCTGCACCAACACAAGTGCGAAAAGTGGTTTTTCAACACTAACACAAGTGCGAAAAGGGGTTTTTCAACACTAACACAAGTGCGAAAAGTGGTTTTTCCACACTAATACAAGTGCGAAAAGTGGTTTTTCCACACTAATACAAGTGCAAAAGTGGTTTCCTGCACCAACACAGGGGCGAAAAGTGGTTTTTCAACACTAACACAAGTGCGAAAATTGGTTTTTCAACACTAACACAAGTGTGAAAAGTGGTTTTTCAACACTAACACAAGTGCGAAAAGGGGTTTTTCAACACTAACACAAGTGCGAAAAGTGGTTTTTCCACACTAATACAAGTGCGAAAAGTGGTTTTTCCACACTAATACAAGTGCAAAAGTGGTTTCCTGCACCAACACACGTGCGAAAAGTGGTTTTTCAACACAAACACAAGTGCGAAAAGTGGTTTTTCAACACTATCACAAGTGCAAAAAGTGTTTTTTCCACACTAATACAAGTGCAAAAGTGGTTTCCTGCACCAACACAAGGGCGAAAAGTGGTTTTTCAACACTAACACAAGTGCGAAAAGTGGTTTTTCAACACTAACACAAGTGCGAAAAGTGGTTTTTCAACACTAACACAAGTGCGAAAAGTGGTTTTTCCACACTAATACAAGTGCAAAAGTGGTTTCCTGCCCCAACACAAGTGCGAAAAGTGGTTTTTCAACACTAACACAAGTGCGAAAAGTGGTTTTTCAACACTATCACAAGTGCAAAAAGTTGTTTTTCCACACTAATGCAAGTGCAAAAGTGGTTTCCTGCACCAACACAAGTGCGAAAAGTGGTTTTTCAACACTAACACAGGTGCGAAAAGTGGTTTTTCAACACTAACACAAGTGCGAAAAGTGATTTTTCCACACTAATGCAAGTGCAAAAGTGGTTTGCTGCACCAACACAAGTGCGAAAAGTGGTTTTTCAACACTAACACAAGTGCGAAAAGTGGTTTTTCAACACTAACACAAGTGCGAAAAGTGGTTTTTCCACACTAATACAAGTGCGCAAAGTGGTTTTTCCACACTAATACAATTGCAAAAGTGGTTTCCTGCACCAACACAAGTGCGAAAAGTGGTTTTTCAACACTAACACAAGTGCGAAAAGTGGTTTTTCAACACTATCACAAGTGCAAAAAGTGTTTTTTCCACACTAATACAAGTGCACAAGTGGTTTCCTGCACCAACACAAGTGCGAAAAGTGGTTTTTCAACACTAACACAAGTGCGAAAAGTGGTTTTTCAACACTAACACAAGTGCAAAAAGTGGTTTTTCCACACTAATACAGGTGCAAAAGTGGTTTCCTGCACCAACACAAGTGCGAAAAGTGGTTTTTCAACAATAACACAAGTGCGAAAAGTGGTTTTTCAACACTAACTCAAGTGCGAAAAGTGGTTTTCCAACAATATCACAAGTGCAAAAAGTGTTTTTTCCACACTAATACAAGTGCAAAAGTGGTTTCCTGCACCAACACAAGAGCGAAAAGTGTTTTTCAACACTAACACAGGTGCGAAAAGTGGTTTTTCAACACTAACACAAGTGCGAAAAGTGGTTTTTCCACACTAATACAAGTGCAAAAGTGGTTTCCTGCACCAACACAAGTGTGAAAAGTGGTTTTTCAACACTAACACAAGTGCGAAAAGTGGTTTTTCAACACTAACACAAGTGCGAAAGGTGGTTTTTCAACACTATCACAAGTGCAAAAAGTGTTTTTTCCACACTAATATAAGTGCAAAAGTGGTTTCCTGCACCAACACAAGGGCGAAAAGTGGTTTTTCAACACTAACACAAGTGCGAAAAGTGGTTTTTCAACACTAACACAAGTGCGAAAAGTGGTTTTTCCACACTAATACAAGTGCAAAACTGGTTTCCTGCACCAACACAAGTGCGAAAAGTGGTTGTTCAACACTAACACAAGTGCAAAAAGTGGTTTTTCAACACTAACACAAGTGCGAAAAGTGTTTTTTCCACACTAATACAAGTGCAAAAGTGGTTTCCTGCACCCACACAAGTGCGAAAAGTGGTTTTTCAACACTATACAAGTGCGAAAAGGGGTTTTTCAACACTAACACAAGTGCGAAAAGTGTTTTTTCCACACTAATACAAGTGCAAAAGTGGTTTCCTGCACCAACACAAGTGCGAAAAGTGGTTTTTCAACACTAACACAAGTGCGAAAAGGGGTTTTTCAACACTAACACAAGTGCGAAAAGTGGTTTTTCCACACTAATACAAGTGCGAAAAGTGGTTTTTCCACACTAATACAAGTGCAAAAGTGGTTTCCTGCACCAACACAGGGGCGAAAAGTGGTTTTTCAACACTAACACAAGTGCGAAAATTGGTTTTTCAACACTAACACAAGTGTGAAAAGTGGTTTTTCCACACTAATACAAGTGCAAAACTGGTTTCCTGCACCAACACAAGTGCGAAAAGTGGTTTTTCAACACTAACACAAGTGCGAAAAGTGGTTTTTCAACACTAACACAAGTGCGAAAAGTGTTTTTTCCACACTAATACAAGTGCAAAAGTGGTTTCCTGCACCAACACAAGTGCAAAAAGTGGTTTTTCAACACTAACACAAGTGCGAAAAGGGGTTTTTCAACACTAACACAAGTGCGAAAAGTGGTTTTTCCACACTAATACAAGTGCGAAAAGTGGTTTTTCCACACTAATACAAGTGCAAAAGTGGTTTCCTGCACCAACACACGTGCGAAAAGTGGTTTTTCAACACAAACACAAGTGCAAAAAGTGGTTTTTCAACACTATCACAAGTGCAAAAAGTGTTTTTTCCACACTAATACAAGTGCAAAAGTGGTTTCCTGCACCAACACAAGGGCGAAAAGTGGTTTTTCAACACTAACACAAGTGCGAAAAGTGGTTTTTCAACACTAACACAAGTGCGAAAAGTGGTTTTTCAACACTAACACAAGTGCGAAAAGTGGTTTTTCCACACTAATACAAGTGCAAAAGTGGTTTCCTGCCCCAACACAAGTGCGAAAAGTGGTTTTTCAACACTAACACAAGTGCGAAAAGTGGTTTTTCAACACTATCACAAGTGCAAAAAGTTGTTTTTCCACACTAATGCAAGTGCAAAAGTGGTTTCCTGCACCAACACAAGTGCGAAAAGTGGTTTTTCAACACTAACACAGGTGCGAAAAGTGGTTTTTCAACACTAACACAAGTGCGAAAAGTGATTTTTCCACACTAATGCAAGTGCAAAAGTGGTTTGCTGCACCAACACAAGTGCGAAAAGTGGTTTTTCAACACTAACACAAGTGCGAAAAGTGGTTTTTCAACACTAACACAAGTGCGAAAAGTGGTTTTTCCACACTAATACAAGTGCGCAAAGTGGTTTTTCCACACTAATACAATTGCAAAAGTGGTTTCCTGCACCAACACAAGGGCGAAAAGTGGTTTTTCAACACTAACACAAGTGCGAAAAGTGGTTTTTCAACACTAACACAAGTGCGAAAAGTGGTTTTTCAACACTAACACAAGTGCGAAAAGTGGTTTTTCCACACTAATACAAGTGCAAAAGTGGTTTCCTGCCCCAACACAAGTGCGAAAAGTGGTTTTTCAACACTAACACAAGTGCGAAAAGTGGTTTTTCAACACTATCACAAGTGCAAAAAGTTGTTTTTCCACACTAATGCAAGTGCAAAAGTGGTTTCCTGCACCAACACAAGTGCGAAAAGTGGTTTTTCAACACTAACACAGGTGCGAAAAGTGGTTTTTCAACACTAACACAAGTGCGAAAAGTGATTTTTCCACACTAATGCAAGTGCAAAAGTGGTTTGCTGCACCAACACAAGTGCGAAAAGTGGTTTTTCAACACTAACACAAGTGCGAAAAGTGGTTTTTCAACACTAACACAAGTGCGAAAAGTGGTTTTTCCACACTAATACAAGTGCGCAAAGTGGTTTTTCCACACTAATACAATTGCAAAAGTGGTTTCCTGCACCAACACAAGTGCGAAAAGTGGTTTTTCAACACTAACACAAGTGCGAAAAGTGGTTTTTCAACACTATCACAAGTGCAAAAAGTGTTTTTTCCACACTAATACAAGTGCACAAGTGGTTTCCTGCACCAACACAAGTGCGAAAAGTGGTTTTTCAACACTAACACAAGTGCGAAAAGTGGTTTTTCAACACTAACACAAGTGCAAAAAGTGGTTTTTCCACACTAATACAAGTGCAAAAGTGGTTTCCTGCACCAACACAAGTGCGAAAAGTGGTTTTTCAACAATAACACAAGTGCGAAAAGTGGTTTTTCAACACTAACACAAGTGCGAAAAGTGGTTTTCCAACAATATCACAAGTGCAAAAAGTGTTTTTTCCACACTAATACAAGTGCAAAAGTGGTTTCCTGCACCAACACAAGAGCGAAAAGTGTTTTTCAACACTAACACAGGTGCGAAAAGTGGTTTTTCAACACTAACACAAGTGCGAAAAGTGGTTTTTCCACACTAATACAAGTGCAAAAGTGGTTTCCTGCACCAACACAAGTGCGAAAAGTGGTTTTTCAACACTAACACAAGTGCGAAAAGTGGTTTTTCAACACTAACACAAGTGCGAAAGGTGGTTTTTCAACACTATCACAAGTGCAAAAAGTGTTTTTTCCACACTAATACAAGTGCAAAAGTGGTTTCCTGCACCAACACAAGGGCGAAAAGTGGTTTTTCAACACTAACACAAGTGCGAAAAGTGGTTTTTCAACACTAACACAAGTGCGAAAAGTGGTTTTTCCACACTAATACAAGTGCAAAAGTGGTTTCCTGCACTAACACAAGTGCGAAAAGTGGTTTTTCAACACTAACACAAGTGCGAAAAGTGGTTTTTCCACACTAATACAAGTGCAAAACTGGTTTCCTGCACCAACACAAGTGCAAAAAGTGGTTTTTCAACACTAACACAAGTGCAAAAAGTGGTTTTTCAACACTAACACAAGTGCGAAAAGTGGTTTTTCAACACTAACACAAGTGCGAAAAGTGGTTTTTCCACACTAATACAAGTGCAAAAGTGGTTTCCTGCCCCAACACAAGTGCGAAAAGTGGTTTTTCAACACTAACACAAGTGCGAAAAGTGGTTTTTCAACACTATCACAAGTGCAAAAAGTTGTTTTTCCACACTAATGCAAGTGCAAAAGTGGTTTCCTGCACCAACACAAGTGCGAAAAGTGGTTTTTCAACACTAACACAGGTGCGAAAAGTGGTTTTTCAACACTAACACAAGTGCGAAAAGTGATTTTTCCACACTAATGCAAGTGCAAAAGTGGTTTGCTGCACCAACACAAGTGCGAAAAGTGGTTTTTCAACACTAACACAAGTGCGAAAAGTGGTTTTTCAACACTAACACAAGTGCGAAAAGTGGTTTTTCCACACTAATACAAGTGCGCAAAGTGGTTTTTCCACACTAATACAATTGCAAAAGTGGTTTCCTGCACCAACACAAGTGCGAAAAGTGGTTTTTCAACACTAACACAAGTGCGAAAAGTGGTTTTTCAACACTATCACAAGTGCAAAAAGTGTTTTTTCCACACTTATACAAGTGCACAAGTGGTTTCCTGCACCAACACAAGTGCGAAAAGTGGTTTTTCAACACTAACACAAGTGCGAAAAGTGGTTTTTCAACACTAACACAAGTGCAAAACGTGGTTTTTCCACACTAATACAAGTGCAAAAGTGGTTTCCTGCACCAACACAAGTGCGAAAAGTGGTTTTTCAACAATAACACAAGTGCGAAAAGTGGTTTTTCAACACTAACACAAGTGCGAAAAGTGGTTTTCCAACAATATCACAAGTGCAAAAAGTGTTTTTTCCACACTAATACAAGTGCAAAAGTGGTTTCCTGCACCAACACAAGAGCGAAAAGTGTTTTTCAACACTAACACAGGTGCGAAAAGTGGTTTTTCAACACTAACACAAGTGCGAAAAGTGGTTTTTCCACACTAATACAAGTGCAAAAGTGGTTTCCTGCACCAACACAAGTGTGAAAAGTGGTTTTTCAACACTAACACAAGTGCGAAAAGTGGTTTTTCAACACTAACACAAGTGCGAAAGGTGGGTTTTCAACACTATCACAAGTGCAAAAAGTGTTTTTTCCACACTAATACAAGTGCAAAAGTGGTTTCCTGCACCAACACAAGGGCGAAAAGTGGTTTTTCAACACTAACACAAGTGCGAAAAGTGGTTTTTCAACACTAACACAAGTGCGAAAAGTGGTTTTTCCACACTAATACAAGTGCAAAACTGGTTTCCTGCACCAACACAAGTGCGAAAAGTGGTTTTTCAACACTAACACAAGTGCGAAAAGTGTTTTTTCCACACTAATACAAGTGCAAAAGTGGTTTCCTGCACCCACACAAGTGCGAAAAGTGGTTTTTCAACACTACACAAGTGCGAAAAGGGGTTTTTCAACACTATCACAAGTGCGAAAAGTGGTTTTTCCACACTAATACAAGTGCGAAAAGTGGTTTTTCCACACTAATACAAGTGCAAAAGTGGTTTCCTGCACCAACACAAGTGCGAAAAGTGGTTTTTCAACACTATACAAGTGCGAAAAGGGGTTTTTCAACACTAACACAAGTGCGAAAAGTGTTTTTTCCACACTAATACAAGTGCAAAAGTGGTTTCCTGCACCAACACAAGTGCGAAAAGTGGTTTTTCAACACTAACACAAGTGCGAAAAGGGGTTTTTCAACACTAACACAAGTGCGAAAAGTGGTTTTTCCACACTAATACAAGTGCGAAAAGTGGTTTTTCCACACTAATACAAGTGCGAAAGGTGGTTTTTCAACACTATCACAAGTGCAAAAAGTGTTTTTTCCACACTAATACAAGTGCAAAAGTGGTTTCCTGCACCAACACAAGGGCGAAAAGTGGTTTTTCAACACTAACACAAGTGCGAAAAGTGGTTTTTCAACACTAACACAAGTGCGAAAAGTGGTTTTTCCACACTAATACAAGTGCAAAAGTGGTTTCCTGCACTAACACAAGTGCGAAAAGTGGTTTTTCAACACTAACACAAGTGCGAAAAGTGGTTTTTCCACACTAATACAAGTGCAAAACTGGTTTCCTGCACCAACACAAGTGCAAAAAGTGGTTTTTCAACACTAACACAAGTGCAAAAAGTGGTTTTTCAACACTAACACAAGTGCGAAAAGTGGTTTTTCAACACTAACACAAGTGCGAAAAGTGGTTTTTCCACACTAATACAAGTGCAAAAGTGGTTTCCTGCCCCAACACAAGTGCGAAAAGTGGTTTTTCAACACTAACACAAGTGCGAAAAGTGGTTTTTCAACACTATCACAAGTGCAAAAAGTTGTTTTTCCACACTAATGCAAGTGCAAAAGTGGTTTCCTGCACCAACACAAGTGCGAAAAGTGGTTTTTCAACACTAACACAGGTGCGAAAAGTGGTTTTTCAACACTAACACAAGTGCGAAAAGTGATTTTTCCACACTAATGCAAGTGCAAAAGTGGTTTGCTGCACCAACACAAGTGCGAAAAGTGGTTTTTCAACACTAACACAAGTGCGAAAAGTGGTTTTTCAACACTAACACAAGTGCGAAAAGTGGTTTTTCCACACTAATACAAGTGCGCAAAGTGGTTTTTCCACACTAATACAATTGCAAAAGTGGTTTCCTGCACCAACACAAGTGCGAAAAGTGGTTTTTCAACACTAACACAAGTGCGAAAAGTGGTTTTTCAACACTATCACAAGTGCAAAAAGTGTTTTTTCCACACTTATACAAGTGCACAAGTGGTTTCCTGCACCAACACAAGTGCGAAAAGTGGTTTTTCAACACTAACACAAGTGCGAAAAGTGGTTTTTCAACACTAACACAAGTGCAAAACGTGGTTTTTCCACACTAATACAAGTGCAAAAGTGGTTTCCTGCACCAACACAAGTGCGAAAAGTGGTTTTTCAACAATAACACAAGTGCGAAAAGTGGTTTTTCAACACTAACACAAGTGCGAAAAGTGGTTTTCCAACAATATCACAAGTGCAAAAAGTGTTTTTTCCACACTAATACAAGTGCAAAAGTGGTTTCCTGCACCAACACAAGAGCGAAAAGTGTTTTTCAACACTAACACAGGTGCGAAAAGTGGTTTTTCAACACTAACACAAGTGCGAAAAGTGGTTTTTCCACACTAATACAAGTGCAAAAGTGGTTTCCTGCACCAACACAAGTGTGAAAAGTGGTTTTTCAACACTAACACAAGTGCGAAAAGTGGTTTTTCAACACTAACACAAGTGCGAAAGGTGGGTTTTCAACACTATCACAAGTGCAAAAAGTGTTTTTTCCACACTAATACAAGTGCAAAAGTGGTTTCCTGCACCAACACAAGGGCGAAAAGTGGTTTTTCAACACTAACACAAGTGCGAAAAGTGGTTTTTCAACACTAACACAAGTGCGAAAAGTGGTTTTTCCACACTAATACAAGTGCAAAACTGGTTTCCTGCACCAACACAAGTGCGAAAAGTGGTTTTTCAACACTAACACAAGTGCGAAAAGTGTTTTTTCCACACTAATACAAGTGCAAAAGTGGTTTCCTGCACCCACACAAGTGCGAAAAGTGGTTTTTCAACACTACACAAGTGCGAAAAGGGGTTTTTCAACACTATCACAAGTGCGAAAAGTGGTTTTTCCACACTAATACAAGTGCGAAAAGTGGTTTTTCCACACTAATACAAGTGCAAAAGTGGTTTCCTGCACCAACACAAGTGCGAAAAGTGGTTTTTCAACACTATACAAGTGCGAAAAGGGGTTTTTCAACACTAACACAAGTGCGAAAAGTGTTTTTTCCACACTAATACAAGTGCAAAAGTGGTTTCCTGCACCAACACAAGTGCGAAAAGTGGTTTTTCAACACTAACACAAGTGCGAAAAGGGGTTTTTCAACACTAACACAAGTGCGAAAAGTGGTTTTTCCACACTAATACAAGTGCGAAAAGTGGTTTTTCCACACTAATACAAGTGCAAAAGTGGTTTCCTGCACCAACACAGGGGCGAAAAGTGGTTTTTCAACACTAACACAAGTGCGAAAATTGGTTTTTCAACACTAACACAAGTGTGAAAAGTGGTTTTTCCACACTAATACAAGTGCAAAACTGGTTTCCTGCACCAACACAAGTGCGAAAAGTGGTTTTTCAACACTAACACAAGTGCGAAAAGTGGTTTTTCAACACTAACACAAGTGCGAAAAGTGTTTTTTCCACACTAATACAAGTGCAAAAGTGGTTTCCTGCACCAACACAAGTGCAAAAAGTGGTTTTTCAACACTAACACAAGTGCGAAAAGGGGTTTTTCAACACTAACACAAGTGCGAAAAGTGGTTTTTCCACACTAATACAAGTGCGAAAAGTGGTTTTTCCACACTAATACAAGTGCAAAAGTGGTTTCCTGCACCAACACACGTGCGAAAAGTGGTTTTTCAACACAAACACAAGTGCAAAAAGTGGTTTTTCAACACTATCACAAGTGCAAAAAGTGTTTTTTCCACACTAATACAAGTGCAAAAGTGGTTTCCTGCACCAACACAAGGGCGAAAAGTGGTTTTTCAACACTAACACAAGTGCCAAAAGTGGTTTTTCAACACTAACACAAGTGCGAAAAGTGGTTTTTCAACACTAACACAAGTGCGAAAAGTGGTTTTTCCACACTAATACAAGTGCAAAAGTGGTTTCCTGCCCCAACACAAGTGCGAAAAGTGGTTTTTCAACACTAACACAAGTGCGAAAAGTGGTTTTTCAACACTATCACAAGTGCAAAAAGTTGTTTTTCCACACTAATGCAAGTGCAAAAGTGGTTTCCTGCACCAACACAAGTGCGAAAAGTGGTTTTTCAACACTAACACAGGTGCGAAAAGTGGTTTTTCAACACTAACACAAGTGCGAAAAGTGATTTTTCCACACTAATGCAAGTGCAAAAGTGGTTTGCTGCACCAACACAAGTGCGAAAAGTGGTTTTTCAACACTAACACAAGTGCGAAAAGTGGTTTTTCAACACTAACACAAGTGCGAAAAGTGGTTTTTCCACACTAATACAAGTGCGCAAAGTGGTTTTTCCACACTAATACAATTGCAAAAGTGGTTTCCTGCACCAACACAAGTGCGAAAAGTGGTTTTTCAACACTAACACAAGTGCGAAAAGTGGTTTTTCAACACTATCACAAGTGCAAAAAGTGTTTTTTCCACACTTATACAAGTGCACAAGTGGTTTCCTGCACCAACACAAGTGCGAAAAGTGGTTTTTCAACACTAACACAAGTGCGAAAAGTGGTTTTTCAACACTAACACAAGTGCAAAAAGTGGTTTTTCCACACTAATACAAGTGCAAAAGTGGTTTCCTGCACCAACACAAGTGCGAAAAGTGGTTTTTCAACACTAACACAAGTGCGAAAAGGGGTTTTTCAACACTAACACAAGTGCGAAAAGTGGTTTTTTCCACACTAATACAAGTGCGAAAAGTGGTTTTTCCACACTAATACAAGTGCAAAAGTGGTTTCCTGCACCAACACAGGGGCGAAAAGTGGTTTTTCAACACTAACACAAGTGCGAAAATTGGTTTTTCAACACTAACACAAGTGTGAAAAGTGGTTTTTCCACACTAAAACAAGTGCAAAACTGGTTTCCTGCACCAACACAAGTGCGAAAAGTGGTTTTTCAACACTAACACAAGTGCGAAAAGTGGTTTTTCAACACTAACACAAGTGCGAAAAGT
The DNA here is from genome assembly GCF_964187855.1 of Myxine glutinosa. Classification (NCBI taxonomy): domain Eukaryota; kingdom Metazoa; phylum Chordata; class Myxini; order Myxiniformes; family Myxinidae; genus Myxine; species Myxine glutinosa. The sequence continues at coordinate 172,523 of NW_027616483.1, forward strand.
GATTTTTCAACACTATCACAAGTGCAAAAAGTTGTTTTTCCACACTAATGCAAGTGCAAAAGTGGTTTCCTGCACCAACACAAGTGCGAAAAGTGGTTTTTCAACACTAACACAGGTGCGAAAAGTGGTTTTTCAACACTAACACAAGTGCGAAAAGTGATTTTTCCACACTAATGCAAGTGCAAAAGTGGTTTGCTGCACCAACACAAGTGCGAAAAGTGGTTTTTCAACACTAACACAAGTGCGAAAAGTGGTTTTTCAACACTAACACAAGTGCGAAAAGTGGTTTTTCCACACTAATACAAGTGCGCAAAGTGGTTTTTCCACACTAATACAATTGCAAAAGTGGTTTCCTGCACCAACACAAGTGCGAAAAGTGGTTTTTCAACACTAACACAAGTGCGAAAAGTGGTTTTTCAACACTATCACAAGTGCAAAAAGTGTTTTTTCCACACTTATACAAGTGCACAAGTGGTTTCCTGCACCAACACAAGTGCGAAAAGTGGTTTTTCAACACTAACACAAGTGCGAAAAGTGGTTTTTCAACACTAACACAAGTGCAAAACGTGGTTTTTCCACACTAATACAAGTGCAAAAGTGGTTTCCTGCACCAACACAAGTGCGAAAAGTGGTTTTTCAACAATAACACAAGTGCGAAAAGTGGTTTTTCAACACTAACACAAGTGCGAAAAGTGGTTTTCCAACAATATCACAAGTGCAAAAAGTGTTTTTTCCACACTAATACAAGTGCAAAAGTGGTTTCCTGCACCAACACAAGAGCGAAAAGTGTTTTTCAACACTAACACAGGTGCGAAAAGTGGTTTTTCAACACTAACACAAGTGCGAAAAGTGGTTTTTCCACACTAATACAAGTGCAAAAGTGGTTTCCTGCACCAACACAAGTGTGAAAAGTGGTTTTTCAACACTAACACAAGTGCGAAAAGTGGTTTTTCAACACTAACACAAGTGCGAAAGGTGGGTTTTCAACACTATCACAAGTGCAAAAAGTGTTTTTTCCACACTAATACAAGTGCAAAAGTGGTTTCCTGCACCAACACAAGGGCGAAAAGTGGTTTTTCAACACTAACACAAGTGCGAAAAGTGGTTTTTCAACACTAACACAAGTGCGAAAAGTGGTTTTTCCACACTAATACAAGTGCAAAACTGGTTTCCTGCACCAACACAAGTGCGAAAAGTGGTTTTTCAACACTAACACAAGTGCGAAAAGTGTTTTTTCCACACTAATACAAGTGCAAAAGTGGTTTCCTGCACCCACACAAGTGCGAAAAGTGGTTTTTCAACACTACACAAGTGCGAAAAGGGGTTTTTCAACACTATCACAAGTGCGAAAAGTGGTTTTTCCACACTAATACAAGTGCGAAAAGTGGTTTTTCCACACTAATACAAGTGCAAAAGTGGTTTCCTGCACCAACACAAGTGCGAAAAGTGGTTTTTCAACACTATACAAGTGCGAAAAGGGGTTTTTCAACACTAACACAAGTGCGAAAAGTGTTTTTTCCACACTAATACAAGTGCAAAAGTGGTTTCCTGCACCAACACAAGTGCGAAAAGTGGTTTTTCAACACTAACACAAGTGCGAAAAGGGGTTTTTCAACACTAACACAAGTGCGAAAAGTGGTTTTTCCACACTAATACAAGTGCGAAAAGTGGTTTTTCCACACTAATACAAGTGCAAAAGTGGTTTCCTGCACCAACACAGGGGCGAAAAGTGGTTTTTCAACACTAACACAAGTGCGAAAATTGGTTTTTCAACACTAACACAAGTGTGAAAAGTGGTTTTTCCACACTAATACAAGTGCAAAACTGGTTTCCTGCACCAACACAAGTGCGAAAAGTGGTTTTTCAACACTAACACAAGTGCGAAAAGTGGTTTTTCAACACTAACACAAGTGCGAAAAGTGTTTTTTCCACACTAATACAAGTGCAAAAGTGGTTTCCTGCACCAACACAAGTGCAAAAAGTGGTTTTTCAACACTAACACAAGTGCGAAAAGGGGTTTTTCAACACTAACACAAGTGCGAAAAGTGGTTTTTCCACACTAATACAAGTGCGAAAAGTGGTTTTTCCACACTAATACAAGTGCAAAAGTGGTTTCCTGCACCAACACACGTGCGAAAAGTGGTTTTTCAACACAAACACAAGTGCAAAAAGTGGTTTTTCAACACTATCACAAGTGCAAAAAGTGTTTTTTCCACACTAATACAAGTGCAAAAGTGGTTTCCTGCACCAACACAAGGGCGAAAAGTGGTTTTTCAACACTAACACAAGTGCGAAAAGTGGTTTTTCAACACTAACACAAGTGCGAAAAGTGGTTTTTCAACACTAACACAAGTGCGAAAAGTGGTTTTTCCACACTAATACAAGTGCAAAAGTGGTTTCCTGCCCCAACACAAGTGCGAAAAGTGGTTTTTCAACACTAACACAAGTGCGAAAAGTGGTTTTTCAACACTATCACAAGTGCAAAAAGTTGTTTTTCCACACTAATGCAAGTGCAAAAGTGGTTTCCTGCACCAACACAAGTGCGAAAAGTGGTTTTTCAACACTAACACAGGTGCGAAAAGTGGTTTTTCAACACTAACACAAGTGCGAAAAGTGATTTTTCCACACTAATGCAAGTGCAAAAGTGGTTTGCTGCACCAACACAAGTGCGAAAAGTGGTTTTTCAACACTAACACAAGTGCGAAAAGTGGTTTTTCAACACTAACACAAGTGCGAAAAGTGGTTTTTCCACACTAATACAAGTGCGCAAAGTGGTTTTTCCACACTAATACAATTGCAAAAGTGGTTTCCTGCACCAACACAAGTGCGAAAAGTGGTTTTTCAACACTAACACAAGTGCGAAAAGTGGTTTTTCAACACTATCACAAGTGCAAAAAGTGTTTTTTCCACACTTATACAAGTGCACAAGTGGTTTCCTGCACCAACACAAGTGCGAAAAGTGGTTTTTCAACACTAACACAAGTGCGAAAAGTGGTTTTTCAACACTAACACAAGTGCAAAAAGTGGTTTTTCCACACTAATACAAGTGCAAAAGTGGTTTCCTGCACCAACACAAGTGCGAAAAGTGGTTTTTCAACACTAACACAAGTGCGAAAAGGGGTTTTTCAACACTAACACAAGTGCGAAAAATGGTTTTTTCCACACTAATACAAGTGCGAAAAGTGGTTTTTCCACACTAATACAAGTGCAAAAGTGGTTTCCTGCACCAACACAGGGGCGAAAAGTGGTTTTTCAACACTAACACAAGTGCGAAAATTGGTTTTTCAACACTAACACAAGTGTGAAAAGTGGTTTTTCCACACTAAAACAAGTGCAAAACTGGTTTCCTGCACCAACACAAGTGCGAAAAGTGGTTTTTCAACACTAACACAAGTGCGAAAAGTGGTTTTTCAACACTAACACAAGTGCGAAAAGTGTTTTTTCCACACTAATACAAGTGCAAAAGTGGTTTCCTGCACCAACACAAGTGCAAAAAGTGGTTTTTCAACACTAACACAAGTGCGAAAAGGGGTTTTTCAACACTAACACAAGTGCGAAAAGTGGTTTTTCCACACTAATACAAGTGCGAAAAGTGGTTTTTCCACACTAATACAAGTGCAAAAGTGGTTTCCTGCACCAACACAAGTGCGAAAAGTGGTTTTTCAACACAAACACAAGTGCGAAAAGTGGTTTTTCAACACTATCACAAGTGCAAAAAGTGTTTTTTCCACACTAATACAAGTGCAAAAGTGGTTTCCTGCACCAACACAAGGGCGAAAAGTGGTTTTTCAACACTAACACAAGTGCGAAAAGTGGTTTTTCAACACTAACACAAGTGCGAAAAGTGGTTTTTCAACACTAACACAAGTGCGAAAAGTGGTTTTTCCACACTAATACAAGTGCAAAAGTGGTTTCCTGCCCCAACACAAGTGCGAAAAGTGGTTTTTCAACACTAACACAAGTGCGAAAAGTGGTTTTTCAACACTATCACAAGTGCAAAAAGTTGTTTTTCCACACTAATGCAAGTGCAAAAGTGGTTTCCTGCACCAACACAAGTGCGAAAAGTGGTTTTTCAACACTAACACAGGTGCGAAAAGTGGTTTTTCAACACTAACACAAGTGCGAAAAGTGATTTTTCCACACTAATGCAAGTGCAAAAGTGGTTTGCTGCACCAACACAAGTGCGAAAAGTGGTTTTTCAACACTAACACAAGTGCGAAAAGTTTTTCAACACTAACACAAGTGCGAAAAGTGGTTTTTCCACACTAATGCAAGTGCGCAAAGTGGTTTTTCCACACTAATACAATTGCAAAAGTGGTTTCCTGCACCAACACAAGTGCGAAAAGTGGTTTTTCAACACTAACACAAGTGCGAAAAGTGGTTTTTCAACACTATCACAAGTGCAAAAAGTGTTTTTTCCACACTTATACAAGTGCACAAGTGGTTTCCTGCACCAACACAAGTGCGAAAAGTGGTTTTTCAACACTAACACAAGTGCGAAAAGTGGTTTTTCAACACTAACACAAGTGCAAAAAGTGGTTTTTCCACACTAATACAAGTGCAAAAGTGGTTTCCTGCACCAACACAAGTGCGAAAAGTGGTTTTTCAACACTAACACAAGTGCGAAAAGGGGTTTTTCAACACTAACACAAGTGCGAAAAGTGGTTTTTCCACACTAATACAAGTGCGAAAAGTGGTTTTTCCACACTAATACAAGTGCAAAAGTGGTTTCCTGCACCAACACAGGGGCGAAAAGTGGTTTTTCAACACTAACACAAGTGCGAAAATTGGTTTTTCAACACTAACACAAGTGTGAAAAGTGGTTTTTCCACACTAATACAAGTGCAAAACTGGTTTCCTGCACCAACACAAGTGCGAAAAGTGGTTTTTCAACACTAACACAAGTGCGAAAAGTGGTTTTTCAACACTAACACAAGTGCGAAAAGTGTTTTTTCCACACTAATACAAGTGCAAAAGTGGTTTCCTGCACCAACACAAGTGCAAAAAGTGGTTTTTCAACACTAACACAAGTGCGAAAAGGGGTTTTTCAACACTAACACAAGTGCGAAAAGTGGTTTTTCCACACTAATACAAGTGCGAAAAGTGGTTTTTCCACACTAATACAAGTGCAAAAGTGGTTTCCTGCACCAACACACGTGCGAAAAGTGGTTTTTCAACACAAACACAAGTGCGAAAAGTGGTTTTTCAACACTATCACAAGTGCAAAAAGTGTTTTTTCCACACTAATACAAGTGCAAAAGTGGTTTCCTGCACCAACACAAGGGCGAAAAGTGGTTTTTCAACACTAACACAAGTGCGAAAAGTGGTTTTTCAACACTAACACAAGTGCGGAAAAGTGGTTTTTCAACACTAACACAAGTGCGAAAAGTGGTTTTTCCACACTAATACAAGTGCAAAAGTGGTTTTCCTGCCCCAACACAAGTGCGAAAAGTGGTTTTTCAACACTAACACAAGTGCGAAAAGTGGTTTTTCAACACTATCACAAGTGCAAAAAGTTGTTTTTCCACACTAATGCAAGTGCAAAAGTGGTTTCCCTGCACCAACACAAGTGCGAAAAGTGGTTTTTCAACACTAACACAGGTGCGAAAACTGGTTTCTCAACACTAACACAAGTGCGAAAAGTGATTTTTCCACACTAATGCAAGTGCAAAAGTGGTTTGCTGCACCAACACAAGTGCGAAAAGTGGTTTTTCAACACTAACACAAGTGCGAAAAGTGGTTTTTCAACACTAGCACAAGTGCGAAAAGTGGTTTTTTCCACACTAATACAAGTGCGCAAAGTGGTTTTTCCACACTAATACAATTGCAAAAGTGGTTTCCTGCACCAACACAAGTGCGAAAAAGTGGTTTTTCAACACTAACACAAGTGCGAAAAGTGGTTTTTCAACACTATCACAAGTGCAAAAAGTGTTTTTTCCACACTTATACAAGTGCACAAGTGGTTTCCTGCACCAACACAAGTGCGAAAAGTGGTTTTTCAACACTAACACAAGTGCGAAAAGTGGTTTTTCAACACTAACACAAGTGCAAAAAGTGGTTTTTCCACACTAATACAAGTGCAAAAGTGGCTTCCTGCACCAACACAAGTGCGAAAAGTGGTTTTTCAACAATAACACAAGTGCGAAAAGTGGTTTTCCAACAATATCACAAGTGCAAAAAGTGTTTTTTCCACACACTAATACAAGTGCAAAAGTGGTTTCCTGCACCAACACAAGAGCGAAAAGTGTTTTTCAACACTAACACAGGTGCGAAAAGTGGTTTTTCAACACTAACACAAGTGCGAAAAGTGGTTTTTCCACACTAATACAAGTGCAAAAGTGGTTTCCTGCACCAACACAAGTGTGAAAAGTGGTTTTTCAACACTAACACAAGTGCGAAAAAGTGGTTTTTCAACACTAACACAAGTGCGAAAGGTGGGTTTTCAACACTATCACAAGTGCAAAAAGTGTTTTTTCCACACTAATACAAGTGCAAAAGTGGTTTCCTGCACCAACACAAGGGCGAAAAGTGGTTTTTTCAACACTAACACAAGTGCGAAAAGTGGTTTTTCAACACTAACACAAGTGCGAAAAGTGGTTTTTCCACACTAATACAAGTGCAAAACTGGTTTCCTGCACCAACACAAGTGCGAAAAGTGGTTTTTCAACACTAACACAAGTGCGAAAAGTGTTTTTTCCACACTAATACAAGTGCAAAAGTGGTTTCCTGCACCCACACAAGTGCGAAAAGTGGTTTTTCAACACTACACAAGTGCGAAAAGGGGTTTTTCAACACTAACACAAGTGCGAAAAGTGGTTTTTCCACACTAATACAAGTGCGAAAAGTGGTTTTTCCACACTAATACAAGTGCAAAAGTGGTTTCCTGCACCAACACAAGTGCGAAAAGTGGTTTTTCAACACGAACACAAGTGCGAAAAGTGGTTTTTCAACACTATCACAAGTGCAAAAAGTGTTTTTTCCACACTAATACAAGTGCAAAAGTGGTTTCCTGCACCAACACAAGTGCAAAAAGTGGTTTTTCAACACTAACACAAGTGCGAAAAGGGGTTTTTCAACACTAACACAAGTGCGAAAAGTGGTTTTTCCACACTAATACAAGTGCGAAAAGTGGTTTTTCCACACTAATACAAGTGCAAAAGTGGTTTCCCCCCACCAACACACGTGCGAAAAGTGGTTTTTTCAACACAAACACAAGTGCGAAAAGTGGTTTTTCAACACTATCACAAGTGCAAAAAAGTGTTTTTTCCACACTAATACAAGTGCAAAAGTGGTTTCCTGCACCAACACAAGGGCGAAAAGTGGTTTTTCAACACTAACACAAGTTTTTCAACACTAACACAAGTGCGAAAAGTGGTTTTTCAACACTAACACAAGTGCGAAAAGTGGTTTTTCAACACTAACACAAGTGCGAAAAGTGGTTTTTCCACACTAATACAAGTGCAAAAGTGGTTTCCTGCCCCAACACAAGTGCGAAAAGTGGTTTTTCAACACTAACACAAGTGCGAAAAGTGGTTTTTCAACACTATCACAAGTGCAAAAAGTTGTTTTTCCACACTAATGCAAGTGCAAAAGTGGTTTCCTGCACCAACACAAGTGCGAAAAGTGGTTTTTCAACACTAACACAGGTGCGAAAAGTGGTTTTTCAACACTAACACAAGTGCGAAAAGTGATTTTTCCACACTAATGCAAGTGCAAAAGTGGTTTGCTGCACCAACACAAGTGCGAAAAGTGGTTTTTCAACACTAACACAAGTGCGAAAAGTGGTTTTTCAACACTAACACAAGTGCGAAAAGTGGTTTTTCCACACTAATACAAGTGCGCAAAGTGGTTTTTCCACACTAATACAATTGCAAAAGTGGTTTCCTGCACCAACACAAGTGCGAAAAGTGGTTTTTCAACACTAACACAAGTGCGAAAAGTGGTTTTTCAACACTATCACAAGTGCAAAAAGTGTTTTTTCCACACTAATACAAGTGCACAAGTGGTTTCCTGCACCAACACAAGTGCGAAAAGTGGTTTTTCAACACTAACACAAGTGCGAAAAGTGGTTTTTCAACACTAACACAAGTGCAAAAAGTGGTTTTTCCACACTAATACAAGTGCAAAAGTGGTTTCCTGCACCAACACAAGTGCGAAAAGTGGTTTTTCAACAATAACACAAGTGCGAAAAGTGGTTTTTCAACACTAACACAAGTGCGAAAAGTGGTTTTCCAACAATATCACAAGTGCAAAAAGTGTTTTTTCCACACTAATACAAGTGCAAAAGTGGTTTCCTGCACCAACACAAGAGCGAAAAGTGTTTTTCAACACTAACACAGGTGCGAAAAGTGGTTTTTCAACACTAACACAAGTGCGAAAAGTGGTTTTTCCACACTAATACAAGTGCAAAAGTGGTTTCCTGCACCAACACAAGTGCGAAAAGTGGTTTTTCAACACTAACACAAGTGCGAAAAGTGGTTTTTCAACACTAACACAAGTGCGAAAGGTGGTTTTTCAACACTATCACAAGTGCAAAAAGTGTTTTTTCCACACTAATACAAGTGCAAAAGTGGTTTCCTGCACCAACACAAGGGCGAAAAGTGGTTTTTCAACACTAACACAAGTGCGAAAAGTGGTTTTTCAACACTAACACAAGTGCGAAAAGTGGTTTTTCCACACTAATACAAGTGCAAAAGTGGTTTCCTGCACTAACACAAGTGCGAAAAGTGGTTTTTCAACACTAACACAAGTGCGAAAAGTGGTTTTTCCACACTAATACAAGTGCAAAACTGGTTTCCTGCACCAACACAAGTGCGAAAAGTGGTTTTTCAACACTAACACAAGTGCAAAAAGTGGTTTTTCAACACTAACACAAGTGCGAAAAGTGGTTTTTCAACACTAACACAAGTGCGAAAAGTGGTTTTTCCACACTAATACAAGTGCAAAAGTGGTTTCCTGCCCCAACACAAGTGCGAAAAGTGGTTTTTCAACACTAACACAAGTGCGAAAAGTGGTTTTTCAACACTATCACAAGTGCAAAAAGTTGTTTTTCCACACTAATGCAAGTGCAAAAGTGGTTTCCTGCACCAACACAAGTGCGAAAAGTGGTTTTTCAACACTAACACAGGTGCGAAAAGTGGTTTTTCAACACTAACACAAGTGCGAAAAGTGATTTTTCCACACTAATGCAAGTGCAAAAGTGGTTTGCTGCACCAACACAAGTGCGAAAAGTGGTTTTTCAACACTAACACAAGTGCGAAAAGTGGTTTTTCAACACTAACACAAGTGCGAAAAGTGGTTTTTCCACACTAATACAAGTGCGCAAAGTGGTTTTTCCACACTAATACAATTGCAAAAGTGGTTTCCTGCACCAACACAAGTGCGAAAAGTGGTTTTTCAACACTAACACAAGTGCGAAAAGTGGTTTTTCAACACTATCACAAGTGCAAAAAGTGTTTTTTCCACACTTATACAAGTGCACAAGTGGTTTCCTGCACCAACACAAGTGCGAAAAGTGGTTTTTCAACACTAACACAAGTGCGAAAAGTGGTTTTTCAACACTAACACAAGTGCAAAACGTGGTTTTTCCACACTAATACAAGTGCAAAAGTGGTTTCCTGCACCAACACAAGTGCGAAAAGTGGTTTTTCAACAATAACACAAGTGCGAAAAGTGGTTTTTCAACACTAACACAAGTGCGAAAAGTGGTTTTCCAACAATATCACAAGTGCAAAAAGTGTTTTTTCCACACTAATACAAGTGCAAAAGTGGTTTCCTGCACCAACACAAGAGCGAAAAGTGTTTTTCAACACTAACACAGGTGCGAAAAGTGGTTTTTCAACACTAACACAAGTGCGAAAAGTGGTTTTTCCACACTAATACAAGTGCAAAAGTGGTTTCCTGCACCAACACAAGTGTGAAAAGTGGTTTTTCAACACTAACACAAGTGCGAAAAGTGGTTTTTCAACACTAACACAAGTGCGAAAGGTGGGTTTTCAACACTATCACAAGGGCAAAAAGTGTTTTTTCCACACTAATACAAGTGCAAAAGTGGTTTCCTGCACCAACACAAGGGCGAAAAGTGGTTTTTCAACACTAACACAAGTGCGAAAAGTGGTTTTTCAACACTAACACAAGTGCGAAAAGTGGTTTTTCCACACTAATACAAGTGCAAAACTGGTTTCCTGCACCAACACAAGTGCGAAAAGTGGTTTTTCAACACTAACACAAGTGCGAAAAGTGTTTTTTCCACACTAATACAAGTGCAAAAGTGGTTTCCTGCACCCACACAAGTGCGAAAAGTGGTTTTTCAACACTACACAAGTGCGAAAAGGGGTTTTTCAACACTATCACAAGTGCGAAAAGTGGTTTTTCCACACTAATACAAGTGCGAAAAGTGGTTTTTCCACACTTAATACAAGTGCAAAAGTGGTTTCCTGCACCAACACAAGTGCGAAAAGTGGTTTTTCAACACGAACACAAGTGCGAAAAGTGGTTTTTCAACACTATCACAAGTGCAAAAAGTGTTTTTTCCACACTAATACAAGTGCAAAAGTGGTTTCCTGCACCAACACAAGTGCGAAAAGTGGTTTTTCAACACTAACACAAGTGCGAAAAGTGGTTTTCAACACTAACACAAGTGTGAAAAGTGGTTTTTCCACACTAATACAAGTGCAAAACTGGTTTCCTGCACCAACACAAGTGCGAAAAGTGGTTTTTCAACACTAACACAAGTGCGAAAAGTGGTTTTTCAACACTAACACAAGTGCGAAAAGTGTTTTTTCCACACTAATACAAGTGCAAAAGTGGTTTCCTGCACCAACACAAGTGCAAAAAGTGGTTTTTCAACACTAACACAAGTGCGAAAAGGGGTTTTTCAACACTAACACAAGTGCGAAAAGTGGTTTTTCCACACTAATACAAGTGCGAAAAGTGGTTTTTCCACACTAATACAAGTGCAAAAGTGGTTTCCCCCACCAACACACGTGTGAAAAGTGGTTTTTCAACACAAACACAAGTGCGAAAAGTGGTTTTTCAACACTATCACAAGGGCGAAAAGTGGTTTTTCAACACTAACACAAGTGCGAAAAGTGGTTTTTCAACACTAACACAAGTGCGAAAAGTGGTTTTTCAACACTAACACAAGTGCGAAAAGTGGTTTTTCCACACTAATACAAGTGCAAAAGTGGTTTCCTGCCCCAACACAAGTGCGAAAAGTGGTTTTTCAACACTAACACAAGTGCGAAAAGTGGTTTTTCAACACTATCACAAGTGCAAAAAGTTGTTTTTCCACACTAATGCAAGTGCAAAAGTGGTTTCCTGCACCAACACAAGTGCGAAAAGTGGTTTTTCAACACTAACACAGGTGCGAAAAGTGGTTTTTCAACACTAACACAAGTGCGAAAAGTGATTTTTCCACACTAATGCAAGTGCAAAAGTGGTTTGCTGCACCAACACAAGTGCGAAAAGTGGTTTTTCAACACTAACACAAGTGCGAAAAGTGGTTTTTCAACACTAACACAAGTGCGAAAAGTGGTTTTTCCACACTAATACAAGTGCGCAAAGTGGTTTTTCCACACTAATACAATTGCAAAAGTGGTTTCCTGCACCAACACAAGTGCGAAAAGTGGTTTTTCAACACTAACACAAGTGCGAAAAGTGGTTTTTCAACACTATCACAAGTGCAAAAAGTGTTTTTTCCACACTAATACAAGTGCACAAGTGGTTTCCTGCACCAACACAAGTGCGAAAAGTGGTTTTTCAACACTAACACAAGTGCGAAAAGTGGTTTTTCAACACTAACACAAGTGCAAAAAGTGGTTTTTCCACACTAATACAAGTGCAAAAGTGGTTTCCTGCACCAACACAAGTGCGAAAAGTGGTTTTTCAACAATAACACAAGTGCGAAAAGTGGTTTTTCAACACTAACACAAGTGCGAAAAGTGGTTTTCCAACAATATCACAAGTGCAAAAAGTGTTTTTTCCACACTAATACAAGTGCAAAAGTGGTTTCCTGCACCAACACAAGAGCGAAAAGTGTTTTTCAACACTAACACAGGTGCGAAAAGTGGTTTTTCAACACTAACACAAGTGCGAAAAGTGGTTTTTCCACACTAATACAAGTGCAAAAGTGGTTTCCTGCACCAACACAAGTGCGAAAAGTGGTTTTTCAACACTAACACAAGTGCGAAAAGTGGTTTTTCAACACTAACACAAGTGCGAAAGGTGGTTTTTCAACACTATCACAAGTGCAAAAAGTGTTTTTTCCACACTAATACAAGTGCAAAAGTGGTTTCCTGCACCAACACAAGGGCGAAAAGTGGTTTTTCAACACTAACACAAGTGCGAAAAGTGGTTTTTCAACACTAACACAAGTGCGAAAAGTGGTTTTTCCACACTAATACAAGTGCAAAACTGGTTTCCTGCACCAACACAAGTGCGAAAAGTGGTTTTTCAACACTAACACAAGTGCAAAAAGTGGTTTTTCAACACTAACACAAGTGCGAAAAGTGTTTTTTCCACACTAATACAAGTGCAAAAGTGGTTTCCTGCACCCACACAAGTGCGAAAAGTGGTTTTTCAACACTACACAAGTGCGAAAAGGGGTTTTTCAACACTAACACAAGTGCGAAAAGTGGTGTTTCCACACTAATACAAGTGCGAAAAGTGGTTTTTCCACACTAATACAAGTGCACAAAGTGGTTTTTCAACACTATCACAAGTGCAAAAAGTGTTTTTTCCACACTAATACAAGTGCAAAAGTGGTTTCCTGCACCAACACAAGTGCGAAAAGTGGTTTTTCAACACTAACACAAGTGCGAAAAGTGGTTTTTCAACACTAACACAAGTGTGAAAAGTGGTTTTTCCACACTAATACAAGTGCAAAACTGGTTTCCTGCACCAACACAGGTGCGAAAAGTGGTTTTTCAACACAAACACAAGTGCGAAAAGTGGTTTTTCAACACTATCACAAGTGCAAAAAGTGTTTTTTCCACACCAATACAAGTGCAAAAGTGGTTTCCTGCACCAACACAAGGGCGAAAAGTGGTTTTTCAACACTAACACAAGTGCGAAAAGTGGTTTTTCAACACTAACACAAGTGCGAAAAGTGGTTTTTCAACACTAACACAAGTGCGAAAAGTGGTTTTTCAACACTAACACAAGTGCGAAAAGTGGTTTTTCAACACTATCACAAGTGCAAAAAGTGTTTTTTCCACACTAATACAAGTGCAAAAGTGGTTTCCTGCACCAACACAAGTGCGAAAAGTGGTTTTTCAACACTAACACAAGTGCGAAAAGTGGTTTTTCAACACTAACACAAGTGTGAAAAGTGGTTTTTCAACACTAACACAAGTGCGAAAAGTGGTTTTTCCACACTAATACAAGTGCGCAGAGTGGTTTTTCCACACTAATACAAGTGCAAAAGTGGTTTCCTGCACCAATACAAGTGCGAAAAGTGGTTTTTCAACACTAACACAAGTGCGAAAAGTGGTTTTTCAACACTAACACAAGTGCGAAAAGTGGTTTTTCAACACTATCACAAGTGCAAAAAGTGTTTTTTCCACACTAATACAAGTGCAAAAGTGGTTTCCTGCACCAACACAAGTGCGAAAAGTGGTTTTTCAACACTAACACAAGTGCGAAAAGTGGTTTTTCAACACTATCACAAGTGCAAAAAGTGGTTTTTCCACACTAATACAAGTGCAAAAGTGATTTCCTGCACCAACACAAGTGCGAAAAGTGGTTTTTCAACACTAACACAAGTGCGAAAAGTGGTTTTTCAACACTAACACAACTGCGAAAAGTGGTTTTTCAACAATATCACAAGTGCAAAAAGTGTTTTTTCCACACTAATACAAGTGCAAAAGTGGTTTCCTGCACCAACACAAGAGCGAAAAATGTTTTTCAACACTAACACAGGTGCGAAAAGTGGTTTTTCAACACTAACACAAGTGCGAAAAGTGGTTTTTCCACACTAATACAAGTGCAAAAGTGGTTTCCTGCACCAACACAAGTGCGAAAAGTGGTTTTTCAACACTAACACAAGTGCGAAAAGTGGTTTTTCAACACTAACACAAGTGCGAAAGGTGGTTTTTCAACACTATCACAAGTGCAAAAAGTGTTTTTTCCACACTAATACAAGTGCAAAAGTGGTTTCCTGCACCAACACAAGGGCGAAAAGTGGTTTTTCTACACTAACACAAGTGCGAAAAGTGGTTTTTCAACACTAACACAAGTGCGAAAAGTGGTTTTTCCACACTAATACAAGTGCAAAACTGGTTTCCTGCACCAACACAAGTGCGAAAAGTGGTTTTTCAACACTAACACAAGTGCGAAAAGTGGTTTTTCAACACTAACACAAGTGCGAAAAGTGTTTTTTCCACACTAATACAAGTGCAAAAGTGGTTTCCTGCACCCACACAAGTGCGAAAAGTGGTTTTTCAACACTACACAAGTGCGAAAAGGGGTTTTTCAACACTAACACAAGTGCGAAAAGTGGTTTTTCCACACTAATACAAGTGCGAAAAGTGGTTTTTCCACACTAATACAAGTGCAAAAGTGGTTTCCTGCACCAACACAAGTGCGAAAAGTGGTTTTTCAACACGAACACAAGTGCGAAAAGTGGTTTTTCCACACTATCACAAGTGCAAAAAGTGTTTTTTCCACACTAATACAAGTGCAAAAGTGGTTTCCTGCACCAACACAAGGGCGAAAAGTGGTTTTTCAACACTAACACAAGTGTGAAAAGTGGTTTTTCAACACTAACACAAGTGCGAAAAGTGGTTTTTCAACACTAACACAAGTACGAAAAGTGGTTTTTCCACACTAATACAAGTGCAAAAATGGTTTCCTGCACCAACACAAGTGCGAAAAGTGGTTTTTCAACACTATCACAAGTGCAAAAAGTTGTTTTTCCACACTAATGCAAGTGCAAAAGTGGTTTCCTGCACCAACACAAGTGCGAAAAGTGGTTTTTCAACACTAACACAGGTGCGAAAAGTGGTTTTGCAACAATAACACAAGTGCGAAAAGTGATTTTTCCACACTAATGCAAGTGCAAAAGTGGTTTGCTGCACCAACACAAGTGCGAAAAGTGGTTTTTCAACACTAACACAAGTGCGAAAAGTGGTTTTTCAACACTAACACAAGTGCGAAAAGTGGTTTTTCCACACTAATACAAGTGCGCAAAGTGGTTTTTCCACACTAATACAATTGCAAAAGTGGTTTCCTGCACCAACACAAGTGCGAAAAGTGGTTTTTCAACACTAACACAAGTGCGAAAAGTGGTTTTTCAACACTATCACAAGTGCAAAAAGTGTTTTTTCCACACTAATACAAGTGCACAAGTGGTTTCCTGCACCAACACAAGTGCGAAAAGTGGTTTTTCAACACTAACACAAGTGCGAAAAGTGGTTTTTCAACACTAACACAAGTGCAAAAAGTGGTTTTTCCACACTAATACAAGTGCAAAAGTGGTTTCCTGCACCAACACAAGTGCGAAAAGTGGTTTTTCAACAATAACACAAGTGCGAAAAGTGGTTTTTCAACACTAACACAAGTGCGAAAAGTGGTTTTCCAACAATATCACAAGTGCAAAAAGTGTTTTTTCCACACTAATACAAGTGCAAAAGTGGTTTCCTGCACCAACACAAGAGCGAAAAGTGTTTTTCAACACTAACACAGGTGCGAAAAGTGGTTTTTCAACACTAACACAAGTGCGAAAAGTGGTTTTTCCACACTAATACAAGTGCAAAAGTGGTTTCCTGCACCAACACAAGTGCGAAAAGTGGTTTTTCAACACTAACACAAGTGCGAAAAGTGGTTTTTCAACACTAACACAAGTGCGAAAGGTGGTTTTTCAACACTATCACAAGTGCAAAAAGTGTTTTTTCCACACTAATACAAGTGCAAAAGTGGTTTCCTGCACCAACACAAGGGCGAAAAGTGGTTTTTCAACACTAACACAAGTGCGAAAAGTGGTTTTTCAACACTAACACAAGTGCGAAAAGTGGTTTTCCACACTAATACAAGTGCAAAACTGGTTTCCTGCACCAACACAAGTGCGAAAAGTGGTTTTTCAACACTAACACAAGTGCAAAAAGTGGTTTTTCAACACTAACACAAGTGCGAAAAGTGGTTTTTCAACACTATCACAAGTGCAAAAAGTGTTTTTTCCACACTAATACAAGTGCAAAAGTGGTTTCCTGCACCAACACAAGGGCGAAAAGTGGTTTTTCTACACTAACACAAGTGCGAAAAGTGGTTTTTCAACACTAACACAAGTGCGAAAAGTGGTTTTTCCACACTAATACAAGTGCAAAACTGGTTTCCTGCACCAACACAAGTGCGAAAAGTGGTTTTTCAACACTAACACAAGTGCGAAAAGTGGTTTTTCAACACTAACACAAGTGCGAAAAGTGTTTTTTCCACACTAATACAAGTGCAAAAGTGGTTTCCTGCACCCACACAAGTGCGAAAAGTGGTTTTTCAACACTACACAAGTGCGAAAAGGGGTTTTTCAACACTAACACAAGTGCGAAAAGTGGTTTTTCCACACTAATACAAGTGCGAAAAGTGGTTTTTCCACACTAATACAAGTGCAAAAGTGGTTTCCTGCACCAACACAAGTGCGAAAAGTGGTTTTTCAACACGAACACAAGTGCGAAAAGTGGTTTTTCCACACTATCACAAGTGCAAAAAGTGTTTTTTCCACACTAATACAAGTGCAAAAGTGGTTTCCTGCACCAACACAAGGGCGAAAAGTGGTTTTTCAACACTAACACAAGTGTGAAAAGTGGTTTTTCAACACTAACACAAGTGCGAAAAGTGGTTTTTCAACACTAACACAAGTACGAAAAGTGGTTTTTCCACACTAATACAAGTGCAAAAATGGTTTCCTGCACCAACACAAGTGCGAAAAGTGGTTTTTCAACACTATCACAAGTGCAAAAAGTTGTTTTTCCACACTAATGCAAGTGCAAAAGTGGTTTCCTGCACCAACACAAGTGCGAAAAGTGGTTTTTCAACACTAACACAGGTGCGAAAAGTGGTTTTGCAACAATAACACAAGTGCGAAAAGTGATTTTTCCACACTAATGCAAGTGCAAAAGTGGTTTGCTGCACCAACACAAGTGCGAAAAGTGGTTTTTCAACACTAACACAAGTGCGAAAAGTGGTTTTTCAACACTAACACAAGTGCGAAAAGTGGTTTTTCCACACTAGTACAAGTGCGCAAAGTGGTTTTTCCACACTAATACAATTGCAAAAGTGGTTTCCTGCACCAACACAAGTGCGAAAAGTGGTTTTTCAACACTAACACAAGTGCGAAAAGTGGTTTTTCAACACTATCACAAGTGCAAAAAGTGTTTTTTCCACACTAATACAAGTGCACAAGTGGTTTCCTGCACCAACACAAGTGCGAAAAGTGGTTTTTCAACACTAACACAAGTGCGAAAAGTGGTTTTTCAACACTAACACAAGTGCAAAAAGTGGTTTTTCCACACTAATACAAGTGCAAAAGTGGTTTCCTGCACCAACACAAGTGCGAAAAGTGGTTTTTCAACAATAACACAAGTGCGAAAAGTGGTTTTTCAACACTAACACAAGTGCGAAAAGTGGTTTTCCAACAATATCACAAGTGCAAAAAGTGTTTTTTCCACACTAATACAAGTGCAAAAGTGGTTTCCTGCACCAACACAAGAGCGAAAAGTGTTTTTCAACACTAACACAGGTGCGAAAAGTGGTTTTTCAACACTAACACAAGTGCGAAAAGTGGTTTTTCCACACTAATACAAGTGCAAAAGTGGTTTCCTGCACCAACACAAGTGCGAAAAGTGGTTTTTCAACACTAACACAAGTGCGAAAAGTGGTTTTTCAACACTAACACAAGTGCGAAAGGTGGTTTTTCAACACTATCACAAGTGCAAAAAGTGTTTTTTCCACACTAATACAAGTGCAAAAGTGGTTTCCTGCACCAACACAAGGGCGAAAAGTGGTTTTTCAACACTAACACAAGTGCGAAAAGTGGTTTTTCAACACTAACACAAGTGCGAAAAGTGGTTTTCCACACTAATACAAGTGCAAAACTGGTTTCCTGCACCAACACAAGTGCGAAAAGTGGTTTTTCAACACTAACACAAGTGCAAAAAGTGGTTTTTCAACACTAACACAAGTGCGAAAAGTGTTTTTTCCACACTAATACAAGTGCAAAAGTGGTTTCCTGCACCCACACAAGTGCGAAAAGTGGTTTTTCAACACTACACAAGTGCGAAAAGGGGTTTTTCAACACTAACACAAGTGCGAAAAGTGGTGTTTCCACACTAATACAAGTGCGAAAAGTGGTTTTTCCACACTAATACAAGTGCAAAAGTGGTTTCCTGCACCAACACAAGTGCGAAAAGTGGTTTTTCAACACGAACACAAGTGCGAAAAGTGGTTTTTCAACACTATCACAAGTGCAAAAAGTGTTTTTTCCACACTAATACAAGTGCAAAAGTGGTTTCCTGCACCAACACAAGTGCGAAAAGTGGTTTTTCAACACTAACACAAGTGCGAAAAGTGGTTTTTCAACACTAACACAAGTGTGAAAAGTGGTTTTTCCACACTAATACAAGTGCAAAACTGGTTTCCTGCACCAACACAGGTGCGAAAAGTGGTTTTTCAACACAAACACAAGTGCGAAAAGTGGTTTTTCAACACTATCACAAGTGCAAAAAGTGTTTTTTCCACACTAATACAAGTGCAAAAGTGGTTTCCTGCACCAACACAAGGGCGAAAAGTGGTTTTTCAACACTAACACAAGTGCGAAAAGTGGTTTTTCAACACTAACACAAGTGCGAAAAGTGGTTTTTCAACACTAACACAAGTGCGAAAAGTGGTTTTTCCACACTAATACAAGTACAAAAGTGGTTTCCTGCACCAACACGAGTGCGAAAAGTGGTTTTTCAACACTAACACAAGTGCAAAAGTGGTTTCCTGCACCAACACAAGTGCGAAAAGTGGTTTTTCAACACTAACACAAGTGCGAAAAGTGGTTTTTCAACACTAACACAAGTGCGAAAAGTGGTTTTTCAACACTAACACAAGTGCGAAAAGTGGTTTTTCCACACTAATACAAGTGCGCAAAGTGGTTTTTCCACACTAATACAAGTGCAAAAGTGGTTTCCTGCACCAATACAAGTGCGAAAAGTGGTTTTTCAACACTAACACAAGTGCGAAAAGTGGTTTTTCAACACTAACACAAGTGCGAAAAGTGGTTTTTCAACACTATCACAAGTGCAAAAAGTGTTTTTTCCACACTAATACAAGTGCAAAAGTGGTTTCCTGCACCAACACAAGTGCGAAAAGTGGTTTTTCAACACTAACACAAGTGCGAAAAGTGGTTTTTCAACACTATCACAAGTGCAAAAAGTGGTTTTTCCACACTAATACAAGTGCAAAAGTGATTTCCTGCACCAACACAAGTGCGAAAAGTGGTTTTTCAACACTAACACAAGTGCGAAAAGTGGTTTTTCAACACTAACACAACTGCGAAAAGTGGTTTTTCAACAATATCACAAGTGCGAAAATAGGTTTTTCAACACTAACACAAGTGCGAAAAGTGTTTTTTCAACACTAACACAAGTGCGAAAAGTGGTTTTTCAACACTAACACAACTGCGAAAAGTGGTTTTTCAACACTAACACAAGTGCGAAAAGTGGTTTTTCAACACTAACACAAGTGCGAAAAGTGTTTTTTCCACACTAATACAAGTGCAAAAGTGGTTTCCTGCACCCACACAAGTGCGAAAAGTGGTTTTTCAACACTACACAAGTGCGAAAAGGGGTTTTTCAACACTAACACAAGTGCGAAAAGTGGTTTTTCCACACTAATACAAGTGCGAAAAGTGGTTTTTCCACACTAATACAAGTGCAAAAGTGGTTTCCTGCACCAACACAAGTGCGAAAAGTGGTTTTTCAACACGAACACAAGTGCGAAAAGTGGTTTTTCCACACTATCACAAGTGCAAAAAGTGTTTTTTCCACACTAATACAAGTGCAAAAGTGGTTTCCTGCACCAACACAAGGGCGAAAAGTGGTTTTTCAACACTAACACAAGTGTGAAAAGTGGTTTTTCAACACTAACACAAGTGCGAAAAGTGGTTTTTCAACACTAACACAAGTACGAAAAGTGGTTTTTCCACACTAATACAAGTGCAAAAATGGTTTCCTGCACCAACACAAGTGCGAAAAGTGGTTTTTCAACACTATCACAAGTGCAAAAAGTGGTTTTTCCACACTAATACAAGTGCGAAAAGTGGTTTTCCCACACTAATACAAGTGCAAAAGTGGTTTCCTGCACCAACACAAGTGCAAAAAGTGGTTTTTCAACACTAACACAAGTGCGAAAAGTGGTTTTTCAACACTATCACAAGTGCAAAAAGTGGTTTTTCAACACTAACACAAGTGCGAAAAGTGGTTTTTCCACACTAATACAAGTGCAAAAGTGGTTTCCTTCACCAAGACCAGTGCGAACAGTGGGTTTTCTACACTAACACAAGTGCGAAAAGTGGTTTCCTTCACGAACACGTGCGAAAAGTGGGTTTTCAACACTAACCCAAGTGCGAAAAGTGGTTTCCTTCACCAACACCAGTGCGAAAAGTGGTTTTTCAACACTAACACAAGTGCAAAAAGTGGTTTCCTTCACGAAACCGTGTGCAAAAAGTGGGTTTTCAACACTAACACAAGTGCGAAAAGTGTTTTTTTCAACACTAACGCAAGTGTGAAAAGTGGTTTTTCAACACTATCACAAGTGCAAAATGTGTTTTTTCCACACCAACACAAGTGCGAAAAGTGGTTTTTCAACACTAACACAAGTGCGAAAAGTGGTTTCCTTCACTAACACAAGTGCAAAAAGTGGTTTTTCAACACTAACACAAGTGCGAAAAGTGGTTTCCTTCACCAACACCAGTGCGAAAAGTGCTTTTTCAACATTAACACAAGTGCGAAAAGTGGTTTTTTCCACACTAATACAAGTGCAAAAGTGGTTTCCTGCACCAACACAAGTGCGAAAAGTGGTTTTTCAACACGAACACAAGTGCGAAAAGTGGTTTTTCAACACTAACACAAGTGCGAAAAGTGGTTTTTCAACACTATCACAAGTGCAAAAAGTGTTTTTTCCACACTAATACAAGTGCAAAAGTGGTTTCCTGCACCAACACAAGTGCGAAAAGTGGTTTTTCAACACTAACACAAGTGCGAAAAGTGGTTTTTCAACACTAACACAAGTGTGAAAAGTGGTTTTTCCACACTAATACAAGTGCAAAACTGGTTTCCTGCACCAACACAAGTGCGAAAAGTGGTTTTTCAACACAAACACAAGTGCGAAAAGTGGTTTTTCAACACTATCACAAGTGCAAAAAGTGTTTTTTCCACACTAATACAAGTGCAAAAGTGGTTTCCTGCACCAACACAAGGGCGAAAAGTGGTTTTTCAACACTAACACAAGTGCGAAAAGTGGTTTTTCAACACTAACACAAGTGCGAAAAGTGGTTTTTCAACACTAACACAAGTGCGAAAAGTGGTTTTTCCACACTAATACAAGTACAAAAGTGGTTTCCTGCACCAACACGAGTGCGAAAAGTGGTTTTTCAACACTAACACAAGTGCAAAAGTGGTTTCCTGCACCAACACAAGTGCGAAAAGTGGTTTTTCAACACTAACACAAGTGCGAAAAGTGGTTTTTCAACACTAACACAAGTGCGAAAAGTGGTTTTTCAACACTAACACAAGTGCGAAAAGTGGTTTTTCCACACTAATACAAGTGCGCAAAGTGGTTTTTCCACACTAATACAAGTGCAAAAGTGGTTTCCTGCACCAACACAAGTGCGAAAAGTGGTTTTTCAACACTAACACAAGTGCGAAAAGTGGTTTTTCAACACTAACACAAGTGCGAAAAGTGGTTTTTCAACACTATCACAAGTGCAAAAAGTGTTTTTTCCACACTAATACAAGTGCAAAAGTGGTTTCCTGCACCAACACAAGTGCGAAAAGTGGTTTTTCAACACTAACACAAGTGCGAAAAGTGGTTTTTCAACACTATCACAAGTGCACAAAGTGGTTTTTCCATACTAATACAAGTGCAAAATTGATTTCCTGCACCAACACAAGTGCGAAAAGTGGTTTTTCAACACTAACACAAGTGCGAAAAGTGGTTTTTCAACACTAACACAAGTGCGAAAAGTGGTTTTTCAACAATATCACAAGTGCAAAAAGTGTTTTTTCCACACTAATACAAGTGCAAAAGTGGTTTCCTGCACCAACACAAGTGCGAAAAGTGTTTTTCAACACTAACACAGGTGCGAAAAGTGGTTTTTCAACATTAACACAAGTGCGAAAGTGGTTTTTCCACACTAATACAAGTGCAAAAGTGGTTTCCTGCACCAACACAAATGCGAAAAGTGGTTTTTCAACACTAACACAAGTGCGAAAAGTGGTTTTTCAACACTATCACAAGTGCAAAAAGTGTTTTTTCCACACTAATACAAGTGCAAAAGTGGTTTCCTGCACCAACACAAGTGCGAAAAGTGGTTTTTCAACACTAACACAAGTGCGAAAAGTGGTTTTTCAACACTAACACAAGTGCGAAAAGTGGTTTTTCCACACTAATACAAGTGCAAAAGTGGTTTCCTGCACCAACACAAGTGCGAAAAGTGGTTTTTCAACACTAACACAAGTGCGAAAAGTGGTTTTTCAACACTAACACAAGTGCGAAAAGTGGTTTTTCAACACTATCACAAGTGCAAAAAGTGGTTTTTCCACACCAATACAAGAGCAAAAGTGGTTTCCTGCACCAACACAAGTGCGAAAAGTGGTTTTTCAACACTAACACAAGTGCGAAAAGTGGTTTTTCAACACTAACACAAGTGCGAAAAGTGGTTTTTCAACACTATCACAAGTGCAAAAAGTGTTTTTTCCACACTAATACAAGTGCAAAAGTGGTTTCCTGCACCAACACATGTGCGGAAAGTGGTTTTTCCACACTAGCACAAGTGCGAAAAGTGGTTTTTCAACACTAACACAAGTGCGAAAAGTGGTTTTTCCACACTAATACAAGTGCAAAACTGGTTTCCTGCACCAACACAAGTGTGAAAAGTGGTTTTTCAACACTAACACAAGTGCAAAAAGTGGTTTTTCAACACTAACACAAGTGCGAAAAGTGTTTTTTTCCACACTAATACAAGTGCAAAAGTGGTTTCCTGCACCAAAACAAGTGCGAAAAGTGGTTTTTCAACACTATCACAAGTGCAAAAAGTGGTTTTGCCACACTAATACAAGTGCAAAAGTGGTTACCTGCACCAACACAAGTGCGAAAAGTGGTTTTTCAACACTAACACAAGTGTGAAAAGTGGTTTTTCAACACTAACACAAGTGCGAAAAGTGGTTTTTCAACACTATCACAAGTGCAAAAAGTGTTTTTTCCACACTAACACAAGTGCGAAAAGTGGTTTTTCAACACTAAGACAAGTGCGAAAAGTGGTTTTTCAACACTAACACAAGTGCGAAAAGTGGTTTTTCAACACTAACACAAGTGCGAAAAGTGGTTTTTCCACACTAATACAAGTGCGAAAAGTGGTTTTTCCACACTAATATAAGTGCAAAAGTGGTTTCCTGCACCAACACAAGTACGAAAAGTGGTTTTTCAACACTAACACAAGTGCGAAAAGTGGTTTTTCCACACTAATACAAGTGCGCAAAGTGGTTTTTCCACACTAATACAAGTGCAAAAGTGGTTTCCTGCACCAACACAAGTGCGAAAAGTGGTTTTACAACACTAACACAAGTGCGAAAAGTGGTTTTCCAACAATATCACAAGTGCAAAAAGTGTTTTTTCCACACTAATACAAGTGCAAAAGTGGTTTCCTGCACCAACACAAGTGCGAAAAGAGTTTTTCAACACTAACACAGGTGCGAAAAGTGGTTTTTCAACATTAACACAAGTGCGAAAAGTGGTTTTTCCACACTAATACAAGTGCAAAAGTGGTTTCCTGCACCAACACAAGTGCGAAAAGTGGTTTTTCAACACTAACACAAGTGCGAAAAGTGGTTTTTCAACACTAACACAAGTGCGAAAAGTGGTTTTTCAACACTATCACAAGTGCAAAAAGTGTTTTTCCACACTAATACAAGTGCAAAAGTGGTTTCCTGCACCAACACAAGTGCGAAAAGTGGTTTTTCAACACTAACACAAGTGCGAAAAGTGGTTTTTCAACACTAACACAAGTGTGAAAAGTGCTTTTTCCACACTAATACAAGGGCAAAACTGGTTTCCTGCACCAACACAAGTGCAAAAAGTGGTTTTTCAACACTAACACAAGTGCGAAAAGTGGTTTTTCAACACTAACACAAGTGCGAAGTGTTTTTTCCACACTAATACAAGTGCAAAAGTGGTTTCCTGCACCAACACAAGTGCGAAAAGTGGTTTTTCAACACTAACACAAGTGCGAAAAGTGGTTTTTCAACACTAACACAAGTGCGAAAAGTGTTTTTTCCACACTAATACAAGTGCAAAAGTGGTTTCCTGCACCCACACAAGTGCGAAAAGTGGTTTTTCAACACTACACAAGTGCGAAAAGGGGTTTTTCAACACTAACACAAGTGCGAAAAGTGGTTTTTCCACACTAATACAAGTGCGAAAAGTGGTTTTTCCACACTAATACAAGTGCAAAAGTGGTTTCCTGCACCAACACAAGTGCGAAAAGTGGTTTTTCAACACGAACACAAGTGCGAAAAGTGGTTTTTCCACACTATCACAAGTGCAAAAAGTGTTTTTTCCACACTAATACAAGTGCAAAAGTGGTTTCCTGCACCAACACAAGGGCGAAAAGTGGTTTTTCAACACTAACACAAGTGTGAAAAGTGGTTTTTCAACACTAACACAAGTGCGAAAAGTGGTTTTTCAACACTAACACAAGTACGAAAAGTGGTTTTTCCACACTAATACAAGTGCAAAAATGGTTTCCTGCACCAACACAAGTGCGAAAAGTGGTTTTTCAACACTATCACAAGTGCAAAAAGTGGTTTTTCCACACTAATACAAGTGCGAAAAGTGGTTTTCCCACACTAATACAAGTGCAAAAGTGGTTTCCTGCACCAACACAAGTGCAAAAAGTGGTTTTTCAACACTAACACAAGTGCGAAAAGTGGTTTTTCAACACTATCACAAGTGCAAAAAGTGGTTTTTCAACACTAACACAAGTGCGAAAAGTGGTTTTTCCACACTAATACAAGTGCAAAAGTGGTTTCCTTCACCAAGACCAGTGCGAACAGTGGGTTTTCTACACTAACACAAGTGCGAAAAGTGGTTTCCTTCACGAACACGTGCGAAAAGTGGGTTTTCAACACTAACCCAAGTGCGAAAAGTGGTTTCCTTCACCAACACCAGTGCGAAAAGTGGTTTTTCAACACTAACACAAGTGCAAAAAGTGGTTTCCTTCACGAAACCGTGTGCAAAAAGTGGGTTTTCAACACTAACACAAGTGCGAAAAGTGTTTTTTTCAACACTAACGCAAGTGTGAAAAGTGGTTTTTCAACACTATCACAAGTGCAAAATGTGTTTTTTCCACACCAACACAAGTGCGAAAAGTGGTTTTTCAACACTAACACAAGTGCGAAAAGTGGTTTCCTTCACTAACACAAGTGCAAAAAGTGGTTTTTCAACACTAACACAAGTGCGAAAAGTGGTTTCCTTCACCAACACCAGTGCGAAAAGTGCTTTTTCAACATTAACACAAGTGCGAAAAGTGGTTTTTTCCACACTAATACAAGTGCAAAAGTGGTTTCCTGCACCAACACAAGTGCGAAAAGTGGTTTTTCAACACGAACACAAGTGCGAAAAGTGGTTTTTCAACACTAACACAAGTGCGAAAAGTGGTTTTTCAACACTATCACAAGTGCAAAAAGTGTTTTTTCCACACTAATACAAGTGCAAAAGTGGTTTCCTGCACCAACACAAGTGCGAAAAGTGGTTTTTCAACACTAACACAAGTGCGAAAAGTGGTTTTTCAACACTAACACAAGTGTGAAAAGTGGTTTTTCCACACTAATACAAGTGCAAAACTGGTTTCCTGCACCAACACAAGTGCGAAAAGTGGTTTTTCAACACAAACACAAGTGCGAAAAGTGGTTTTTCAACACTATCACAAGTGCAAAAAGTGTTTTTTCCACACTAATACAAGTGCAAAAGTGGTTTCCTGCACCAACACAAGGGCGAAAAGTGGTTTTTCAACACTAACACAAGTGCGAAAAGTGGTTTTTCAACACTAACACAAGTGCGAAAAGTGGTTTTTCAACACTAACACAAGTGCGAAAAGTGGTTTTTCCACACTAATACAAGTACAAAAGTGGTTTCCTGCACCAACACGAGTGCGAAAAGTGGTTTTTCAACACTAACACAAGTGCAAAAGTGGTTTCCTGCACCAACACAAGTGCGAAAAGTGGTTTTTCAACACTAACACAAGTGCGAAAAGTGGTTTTTCAACACTAACACAAGTGCGAAAAGTGGTTTTTCAACACTAACACAAGTGCGAAAAGTGGTTTTTCCACACTAATACAAGTGCGCAAAGTGGTTTTTCCACACTAATACAAGTGCAAAAGTGGTTTCCTGCACCAACACAAGTGCGAAAAGTGGTTTTTCAACACTAACACAAGTGCGAAAAGTGGTTTTTCAACACTAACACAAGTGCGAAAAGTGGTTTTTCAACACTATCACAAGTGCAAAAAGTGTTTTTTCCACACTAATACAAGTGCAAAAGTGGTTTCCTGCACCAACACAAGTGCGAAAAGTGGTTTTTCAACACTAACACAAGTGCGAAAAGTGGTTTTTCAACACTATCACAAGTGCACAAAGTGGTTTTTCCATACTAATACAAGTGCAAAATTGATTTCCTGCACCAACACAAGTGCGAAAAGTGGTTTTTCAACACTAACACAAGTGCGAAAAGTGGTTTTTCAACACTAACACAAGTGCGAAAAGTGGTTTTTCAACAATATCACAAGTGCAAAAAGTGTTTTTTCCACACTAATACAAGTGCAAAAGTGGTTTCCTGCACCAACACAAGTGCGAAAAGTGTTTTTCAACACTAACACAGGTGCGAAAAGTGGTTTTTCAACATTAACACAAGTGCGAAAGTGGTTTTTCCACACTAATACAAGTGCAAAAGTGGTTTCCTGCACCAACACAAATGCGAAAAGTGGTTTTTCAACACTAACACAAGTGCGAAAAGTGGTTTTTCAACACTATCACAAGTGCAAAAAGTGTTTTTTCCACACTAATACAAGTGCAAAAGTGGTTTCCTGCACCAACACAAGTGCGAAAAGTGGTTTTTCAACACTAACACAAGTGCGAAAAGTGGTTTTTCAACACTAACACAAGTGCGAAAAGTGGTTTTTCCACACTAATACAAGTGCAAAAGTGGTTTCCTGCACCAACACAAGTGCGAAAAGTGGTTTTTCAACACTAACACAAGTGCGAAAAGTGGTTTTTCAACACTAACACAAGTGCGAAAAGTGGTTTTTCAACACTATCACAAGTGCAAAAAGTGGTTTTTCCACACCAATACAAGAGCAAAAGTGGTTTCCTGCACCAACACAAGTGCGAAAAGTGGTTTTTCAACACTAACACAAGTGCGAAAAGTGGTTTTTCAACACTAACACAAGTGCGAAAAGTGGTTTTTCAACACTATCACAAGTGCAAAAAGTGTTTTTTCCACACTAATACAAGTGCAAAAGTGGTTTCCTGCACCAACACATGTGCGGAAAGTGGTTTTTCCACACTAGCACAAGTGCGAAAAGTGGTTTTTCAACACTAACACAAGTGCGAAAAGTGGTTTTTCCACACTAATACAAGTGCAAAACTGGTTTCCTGCACCAACACAAGTGTGAAAAGTGGTTTTTCAACACTAACACAAGTGCAAAAAGTGGTTTTTCAACACTAACACAAGTGCGAAAAGTGTTTTTTTCCACACTAATACAAGTGCAAAAGTGGTTTCCTGCACCAAAACAAGTGCGAAAAGTGGTTTTTCAACACTATCACAAGTGCAAAAAGTGGTTTTGCCACACTAATACAAGTGCAAAAGTGGTTACCTGCACCAACACAAGTGCGAAAAGTGGTTTTTCAACACTAACACAAGTGTGAAAAGTGGTTTTTCAACACTAACACAAGTGCGAAAAGTGGTTTTTCAACACTATCACAAGTGCAAAAAGTGTTTTTTCCACACTAACACAAGTGCGAAAAGTGGTTTTTCAACACTAAGACAAGTGCGAAAAGTGGTTTTTCAACACTAACACAAGTGCGAAAAGTGGTTTTTCAACACTAACACAAGTGCGAAAAGTGGTTTTTCCACACTAATACAAGTGCGAAAAGTGGTTTTTCCACACTAATATAAGTGCAAAAGTGGTTTCCTGCACCAACACAAGTACGAAAAGTGGTTTTTCAACACTAACACAAGTGCGAAAAGTGGTTTTTCCACACTAATACAAGTGCGCAAAGTGGTTTTTCCACACTAATACAAGTGCAAAAGTGGTTTCCTGCACCAACACAAGTGCGAAAAGTGGTTTTACAACACTAACACAAGTGCGAAAAGTGGTTTTCCAACAATATCACAAGTGCAAAAAGTGTTTTTTCCACACTAATACAAGTGCAAAAGTGGTTTCCTGCACCAACACAAGTGCGAAAAGAGTTTTTCAACACTAACACAGGTGCGAAAAGTGGTTTTTCAACATTAACACAAGTGCGAAAAGTGGTTTTTCCACACTAATACAAGTGCAAAAGTGGTTTCCTGCACCAACACAAGTGCGAAAAGTGGTTTTTCAACACTAACACAAGTGCGAAAAGTGGTTTTTCAACACTAACACAAGTGCGAAAAGTGGTTTTTCAACACTATCACAAGTGCAAAAAGTGTTTTTCCACACTAATACAAGTGCAAAAGTGGTTTCCTGCACCAACACAAGTGCGAAAAGTGGTTTTTCAACACTAACACAAGTGCGAAAAGTGGTTTTTCAACACTAACACAAGTGTGAAAAGTGCTTTTTCCACACTAATACAAGGGCAAAACTGGTTTCCTGCACCAACACAAGTGCAAAAAGTGGTTTTTCAACACTAACACAAGTGCGAAAAGTGGTTTTTCAACACTAACACAAGTGCGAAAAGTGTTTTTTCCACACTAATACAAGTGCAAAAGTGGTTTCCTGCACCAACACAAGTGCGAAAAGTGGTTTTTCAACACTAACACAAGTGCGAAAAGTGGTTTTTCAACACTAACACAAGTGCGAAAAGTGGTTTTTCAACACTAACACAAGTGCGAAAAGTGGTTTTTCAACACTACCACAAGTGCAAAAAGTGTTTTTTCCACACTAATACAAGTGCAAAAGTGGTTTCCTGCACCAACACAAGTGCGAAAAGTGGTTTTTCAACACTATCACAAGTGCAAAAAGTGGTTTTTCCACACTAATACAAGAGCAAAAGTGGTTTCCTGCACCAACACAAGTGCGAAAAGTGGTTTTTCAACACTAACACAAGTGCGAAAAGTGGTTTTTCAACACTAACACAAGTGCGAAAAGTGGTTTTTCAACACTATCACAAGTGCAAAAAGTGTTTTTTCCACACTAATACAAGTGCAAAAGTGGTTTCCTGCACCAACACATGTGCGAAAAGTGGTTTTACCACACTAGCACAAGTGCGAAAAGTGGTTTTTCAACACTAACACAAGTGCGAAAAGTGGTTTTCCCACACTAATACAAGTGCAAAACTGGTTTCCTGCACCAACACAAGTGTGAAAAGTGGTTTTTCAACACTAACACAAGTGCGAAAAGTGGTTTTTCAACACTAACACAAGTGCGAAAAGTGTTTTTTTCCACACTAATACAAGTGCAAAAGTGGTTTCCTGCACCAAAACAAGTGCGAAAAGTGGTTTTTCAACACTATCACAAGTGCAAAAAGTGGTTTTGC
The DNA here is from genome assembly GCF_964187855.1 of Myxine glutinosa. Lineage (NCBI taxonomy): Eukaryota > Metazoa > Chordata > Myxini > Myxiniformes > Myxinidae > Myxine > Myxine glutinosa. Next base: position 202,508 of record NW_027616483.1, read on the forward strand.
CACACTAATACAAGTGCAAAAGTGGTTTCCTGCACCAACACAAGTGCGAAAAGTGGTTTTTCAACACTAACACAAGTACGAAAAGTGGTTTTTCAACACTAACACAAGTGCGAAAAGTGGTTTTTTCCACACTCATACAAGTGCGCAAAGTGGTTTTTCCACACTAATACAAGTGCAAAAGTGGTTTCCTGCACCAACACAAGTGCGAAAAGTGGTTTTTCAACACTAACACAAGTGCGAAAAGTGGTTTTCCAACAATATCACAAGTGCAAAAAGTGTTTTTTCCACACTAATACAAGTGCAAAAGTGGTTTCCTGCACCAACACAAGTGCGAAAAGAGTTTTTCAACACTAACACAGGTGCGAAAAGTGGTTTTTCAACATTAACACAAGTGCGAAAAGTGGTTTTTCCACACTAATACAAGTGCAAAAGTGGTTTCCTGCACCAACACAAGTGCGAAAAGTGGTTTTTCAACACTAACACAAGTGCGAAAAGTGGTTTTTCAACACTAACACAAGTGCGAAAAGTGGTTTTTCAACACTATCACAAGTGCAAAAAGTGTTTTTCCACACTAATACAAGTGCAAAAGTGGTTTCCTGCACCAACACAAGTGCGAAAAGTGGTTTTTCAACACTAACACAAGTGCGAAAAGTGGTTTTTCAACACTAACACAAGTGTGAAAAGTGCTTTTTCCACACTAATACAAGGGCAAAACTGGTTTCCTGCACCAACACAAGTGCAAAAAGTGGTTTTTCAACACTAACACAAGTGCGAAAAGTGGTTTTTCAACACTAACACAAGTGCGAAAAGTGTTTTTTTCCACACTAATACAAGTGCAAAAGTGGTTTCCTGCACCAACACATGTGCGAAAAGTGGTTTTTCCACACCAGCACAAGTGCGAAAAGTGGTTTTTCAACACTAACACAAGTGCGAAAAGTGGTTTTTCCACACTAATACAAGTGCAAAAGTGGTTTCCTGCACCAACACAAGTGCGAAAAGTGGTTTTTCAACACTAACACAAGTACGAAAAGTGGTTTTTCAACACTAACACAAGTGCGAAAAGTGGTTTTTCCACACTAATACAAGTGCGCAAAGTGGTTTTTCCACACTAATACAAGTGCAAAAGTGGTTTCCTGCACCAACACAAGTGCGAAAAGTGGTTTTACAACACTAACACAAGTGCGAAAAGTGGTTTTCCAACAATATCACAAGTGCAAAAAGTGTTTTTTCCACACTAATACAAGTGCAAAAGTGGTTTCCTGCACCAACACAAGTGCGAAAAGAGTTTTTCAACACTAACACAGGTGCGAAAAGTGGTTTTTCAACATTAACACAAGTGCGAAAAGTGGTTTTTCCACACTAATACAAGTGCAAAAGTGGTTTCCTGCACCAACACAAGTGCGAAAAGTGGTTTTTCAACACTAACACAAGTGCGAAAAGTGGTTTTTCAACACTAACACAAGTGCGAAAAGTGGTTTTTCAACACTATCACAAGTGCAAAAAGTGTTTTTCCACACTAATACAAGTGCAAAAGTGGTTTCCTGCACCAACACAAGTGCGAAAAGTGGTTTTTCAACACTAACACAAGTGCGAAAAGTGGTTTTTCAACACTAACACAAGTGTGAAAAGTGCTTTTTCCACACTAATACAAGGGCAAAACTGGTTTCCTGCACCAACACAAGTGCAAAAAGTGGTTTTTCAACACTAACACAAGTGCGAAAAGTGGTTTTTCAACACTAACACAAGTGCGAAAAGTGTTTTTTCCACACTAATACAAGTGCAAAAGTGGTTTCCTGCACCAACACAAGTGCGAAAAGTGGTTTTTCAACACTAACACAAGTGCGAAAAGTGGTTTTTCAACACTAACACAAGTGCGAAAAGTGGTTTTTCAACACTACCACAAGTGCAAAAAGTGTTTTTTCCACACTAATACAAGTGCAAAAGTGGTTTCCTGCACCAACACAAGTGCGAAAAGTGGTTTTTCAACACTATCACAAGTGCAAAAAGTGGTTTTTCCACACTAATACAAGAGCAAAAGTGGTTTCCTGCACCAACACAAGTGCGAAAAGTGGTTTTTCAACACTAACACAAGTGCGAAAAGTGGTTTTTCAACACTAACACAAGTGCGAAAAGTGGTTTTTCAACACTATCACAAGTGCAAAAAGTGTTTTTTCCACACTTATACAAGTGCAAAAGTGGTTTCCTGCACCAACACATGTGCGAAAAGTGGTTTTACCACACTAGCACAAGTGCGAAAAGTGGTTTTTCAACACTAACACAAGTGCGAAAAGTGGTTTTCCCACACTAATACAAGTGCAAAACTGGTTTCCTGCACCAACACAAGTGTGAAAAGTGGTTTTTCAACACTAACACAAGTGCGAAAAGTGGTTTTTCAACACTAACACAAGTGCGAAAAGTGTTTTTTTCCACACTAATACAAGTGCAAAAGTGGTTTCCTGCACCAAAACAAGTGCGAAAAGTGGTTTTTCAACACTATCACAAGTGCAAAAAGTGGTTTTGCCACACTAATACAAGTGCAAAAGTGGTTTCCTGCACCAACACAAGTGCGAAAAGTGGTTTTTCAACACTAACACAAGTACGAAAAGTGGTTTTTCAACACTAACACAAGTGCGAAAAGTGGTTTTTTCCACACTCATACAAGTGCGCAAAGTGGTTTTTCCACACTAATACAAGTGCAAAAGTGGTTTCCTGCACCAACACAAGTGCGAAAAGTGGTTTTTCAACACTAACACAAGTGCGAAAAGTGGTTTTTCAACATTAACACAAGTGCGAAAAGTGGTTTTTCCACACTAATACAAGTGCAAAAGTGGTTTCCTGCACCAACACAAGTGCGAAAAGTGGTTTTTCAACACTAACACAAGTGCGAAAAGTGGTTTTTCAACACTAACACAAGTGCGAAAAGTGGTTTTTCAACACTATCACAAGTGCAAAAAGTGTTTTTCCACACTAATACAAGTGCAAAAGTGGTTTCCTGCACCAACACAAGTGCGAAAAGTGGTTTTTCAACACTAACACAAGTGCGAAAAGTGGTTTTTCAACACTAACACAAGTGTGAAAAGTGCTTTTTCCACACTAATACAAGGGCAAAACTGGTTTCCTGCACCAACACAAGTGCAAAAAGTGGTTTTTCAACACTAACACAAGTGCGAAAAGTGGTTTTTCAACACTAACACAAGTGCGAAAAGTGTTTTTTCCACACTAATACAAGTGCAAAAGTGGTTTCCTGCACCAACACATGTGCGAAAAGTGGTTTTTCCACACTAGCACAAGTGCGAAAAGTGGTTTTTCAACACTAACACAAGTGCGAAAAGTGGTTTTTCCACACTAATACAAGTGCAAAACTGGTTTCCTGCACCAACACAAGTGTGAAAAGTGGTTTTTCAACACTAACACAAGTGCGAAAAGTGGTTTTTCAACACTAACACAAGTGCGAAAAGTGTTTTTTTCCACACTAATACAAGTGCAAAAGTGGTTTCCTGCACCAAAACAAGTGCGAAAAGTGGTTTTTCAACACTATCACAAGTGCAAAAAGTGGTTTTGCCACACTAATACAAGTGCAAAAGTGGTTTCCTGCACCAACACAAGTGCGAAAAGTGGTTTTTCAACACTAACACAAGTACGAAAAGTGGTTTTTCAACACTAACACAAGTGCGAAAAGTGGTTTTTTCCACACTCATACAAGTGCGCAAAGTGGTTTTTCCACACTAATACAAGTGCAAAAGTGGTTTCCTGCACCAACACAAGTGCGAAAAGTGGTTTTTCAACACTAACACAAGTGCGAAAAGTGGTTTTCCAACAATATCACAAGTGCAAAAAGTGTTTTTTCCACACTAATACAAGTGCAAAAGTGGTTTCCTGCACCAACACAAGTGCGAAAAGAGTTTTTCAACACTAACACAGGTGCGAAAAGTGGTTTTTCAACATTAACACAAGTGCGAAAAGTGGTTTTTCCACACTAATACAAGTGCAAAAGTGGTTTCCTGCACCAACACAAGTGCGAAAAGTGGTTTTTCAACACTAACACAAGTGCGAAAAGTGGTTTTTCAACACTAACACAAGTGCGAAAAGTGGTTTTTCAACACTATCACAAGTGCAAAAAGTGTTTTTCCACACTAATACAAGTGCAAAAGTGGTTTCCTGCACCAACACAAGTGCGAAAAGTGGTTTTTCAACACTAACACAAGTGCGAAAAGTGGTTTTTCAACACTAACACAAGTGTGAAAAGTGCTTTTTCCACACTAATACAAGGGCAAAACTGGTTTCCTGCACCAACACAAGTGCAAAAAGTGGTTTTTCAACACTAACACAAGTGCGAAAAGTGGTTTTTCAACACTAACACAAGTGCGAAAAGTGTTTTTTCCACACTAATACAAGTGCAAAAGTGGTTTCCTGCACCAACACATGTGCGAAAAGTGGTTTTTCCACACTAGCACAAGTGCGAAAAGTGGTTTTTCAACACTAACACAAGTGCGGAAAGTGGTTTTTCCACACTAATACAAGTGCAAAACTGGTTTCCTGCACCAACACAAGTGTGAAAAGTGGTTTTTCAACACTAACACAAGTGCGAAAAGTGGTTTTTCAACACTAACACAAGTGCGAAAAGTGTTTTTTTCCACACTAATACAAGTGCAAAAGTGGTTTCCTGCACCAAAACAAATGCGAAAAGTGGTTTTTCAACACTATCACAAGTGCAAAAAGTGGTTTTGCCACACTAATACAAGTGCAAAAGTGGTTTCCTGCACCAACACAAGTGCGAAAAGTGGTTTTTCAACACTAACACAAGTGCGAAAAGTGGTTTTTCAACACTAACACAAGTGCGAAAAGTGTTTTTTCAACACTATCACAAGTGCAAAAAGTGGTTTTTCCACACTAATGCAAGTGCTAAAGTGGTTTCCTGCACCAACACATGTGCGAAAAGTGGTTTTTCAACACTAAGACAAGTGCGAAAAGTGGTTTTTCAACACTAACACAAGTGCGAAAAGTGGTTTTTCAACACTAACACAAGTGCGAAAAGTGGTTTTTCCACACTAATACAAGTGCGAAAAGTGGTTTTTCCACACTAATATGAGTGCAAAAGTGGTTTCCTGCACCAACACAAGTGCGAAAAGTGGTTTTTCAACACTAACACAAGTGCGAAAAGTGGTTTTTCAACACTAACACAAGTGCGAAAAGTGGTTTTTCCACACTAATACAAGTGCGAAAAGTGGTTTTTCCACACTAATATAAGTGCAAAAGTGGTTTCCTGCACCAACACAAGTGCGAAAAGTGGTTTTTCAACACTAACACAAGTACGAAAAGTGGTTTTTCAACACTAACACAAGTGCGAAAAGTGGTTTTTCCACACTAATACAAGTGCGCAAAGTGGTTTTTCCACACTAATACAAGTGCAAAAGTGGTTTCCTGCACCAACACAAGTGCGAAAAGAGTTTTTCAACACTAACACAGGTGCGAAAAGTGGTTTTTCAACATTAACACAAGTGCGAAAAGTGGTTTTTCCACACTAATACAAGTGCAAAAGTGGTTTCCTGCACCAACACAAGTGCGAAAAGTGGTTTTTCAACACTAACACAAGTGCGAAAAGTGGTTTTTCAACACTAACACAAGTGCGAAAAGTGGTTTTTCAACACTATCACAAGTGCAAAAAGTGTTTTTCCACACTAATACAAGTGCAAAAGTGGTTTCCTGCACCAACACAAGTGCGAAAAGTGGTTTTTCAACACTAACACAAGTGCGAAAAGTGGTTTTTCAACACTAACACAAGTGTGAAAAGTGCTTTTTCCACACTAATACAAGGGCAAAACTGGTTTCCTGCACCAACACAAGTGCAAAAAGTGGTTTTTCAACACTAACACAAGTGCAAAAAGTGGTTTTTCAACACTAACACAAGTGCGAAAAGTGTTTTTTTCCACACTAATACAAGTGCAAAAGTGGTTTCCTGCACCAAAACAAATGCGAAAAGTGGTTTTTCAACACTATCACAAGTGCAAAAAGTGGTTTTGCCACACTAATACAAGTGCAAAAGTGGTTTCCTGCACCAACACAAGTGCGAAAAGTGGTTTTTCAACACTAACACAAGTGCGAAAAGTGGTTTTTCAACACTAACACAAGTGCGAAAAGTGTTTTTTCAACACTATCACAAGTGCAAAAAGTGTTTTTTCCACACTAATGCAAGTGCAAAAGTGGTTTCCTGCACCAACACAAGTGCGAAAAGTGGTTTTTCAACACTAACACATGTGCGAAAAGTGGTTTTTCAACACTATCACAAGTGCAAAAAGTGGTTTTTCCACACTAATGCAAGTGCTAAAGTGGTTTCCTGCACCAACACATGTGCGAAAAGTGGTTTTTCAACACTAAGACAAGTGCGAAAAGTGGTTTTTCAACACTAACACAAGTGCGAAAAGTGGTTTTTCAACACTAACACAAGTGCGAAAAGTGGTTTTTCCACACTAATACAAGTGCGAAAAGTGGTTTTTCCACACTAATATAAGTGCAAAAGTGGTTTCCTGCACCAACACAAGTGCGAAAAGTGGTTTTTCAACACTAACACAAGTACGAAAAGTGGTTTTTCAACACTAACACAAGTGCGAAAAGTGGTTTTTCCACACTAATACAAGTGCGCAAAGTGGTTTTTCCACACTAATACAAGTGCAAAAGTGGTTTCCTGCACCAACACAAGTGCGAAAAGTGGTTTTTCAACACTAACACAAGTGCGAAAAGTGGTTTTCCAACAATATCACAAGTGCAAAAAGTGTTTTTTCCACACTAATACAAGTGCAAAAGTGGTTTCCTGCACCAACACAAGTGCGAAAAGAGTTTTTCAACACTAACACAGGTGCGAAAAGTGGTTTTTCAACATTAACATAAGTGCGAAAAGTGGTTTTTCCACACTAATACAACTGCAAAAGTGGTTTCCTGCACCAACACAAGTGCGAAAAGTGGTTTTTCAACACTAACACAAGTGCGAAAAGTGGTTTTTCAACACTAACACAAGTGCGAAAAGTGGTTTTTCAACACTATCACAAGTGCAAAAAGTGTTTTTTCCACACTAATACAAGTGCAAAAGTGGTTTCCTGCACCAACACAAGTGCGAAAAGTGGTTTTTCAACACTAACACACGTGCGAAAAGTGGTTTTTCCACACTAATACAAGGGCAAAACTGGTTTCCTGCACCAACACAAGTGCGAAAAGTGGTTTTTCAACACTAACACAAGTGCGAAAAGTGGTTTTTCAACACTAACACAAGTGCGAAAAGTGTTTTTTCCACACTAATACAAGTGCAAAAGTGGTTTCCTGCACCAACACAAGTGCGAAAAGTGGTTTTTCAACACTAACACAAGTGCGAAAAGTGGTTTTTCAACACTAACACAAGTGCGAAAAGTGTTTTTTCCACACTAATACAAGTGCAAAAGTGGTTTCCTGCACCAACACAAGTGCAAAAAGTGGTTTTTCAACACTAACACAAGTGCGAAAAGGGGTTTTTCAACACTAACACAAGTGCGAAAAGTGGTTTTTCCACACTAATACAAGTGCAAAACTGGTTTCCTGCACCAACACAAGTGCGAAAAGTGGTTTTTCAACACTAACACAAGTGCGAAAAGTGGTTTTTCAACACTAACACAAGTGCGAAAAGTGTTTTTTCCACACTAATACAAGTGCAAAAGTGGTTTCCTGCACCAACACAAGTGCAAAAAGTGGTTTTTCAACACTAACACAAGTGCGAAAAGGGGTTTTTCAACACTAACACAAGTGCGAAAAGTGGTTTTTCCACACTAATACAAGTGCGAAAAGTGGTTTTTCCACACTAATACAAGTGCAAAAGTGGTTTCCTGCACCAACACACGTGCGAAAAGTGGTTTTTCAACACAAACACAAGTGCGAAAAGTGGTTTTTCAACACTATCACAAGTGCAAAAAGTGTTTTTTCCACACTAATACAAGTGCAAAAGTGGTTTCCTGCACCAACACAAGGGCGAAAAGTGGTTTTTCAACACTAACACAAGTGCGAAAAGTGGTTTTTCAACACTAACACAAGTGCGAAAAGTTGTTTTTCAACACTAACACAAGTGCGAAAAGTGGTTTTTCCACACTAATACAAGTGCAAAAGTGGTTTCCTGCCCCAACACAAGTGCGAAAAGTGGTTTTTCAACACTAACACAAGTGCGAAAAGTGGTTTTTCAACACTATCACAAGTGCAAAAAGTTGTTTTTCCACACTAATGCAAGTGCAAAAGTGGTTTCCTGCACCAACACAAGTGCGAAAAGTGGTTTTTCAACACTAACACAGGTGCGAAAAGTGGTTTTTCAACACTAACACAAGTGCGAAAAGTGATTTTTCCACACTAATGCAAGTGCAAAAGTGGTTTGCTGCACCAACACAAGTGCGAAAAGTGGTTTTTCAACACTAACACAAGTGCGAAAAGTGGTTTTTCAACACTAACACAAGTGCGAAAAGTGGTTTTTCCACACTAATACAAGTGCGCAAAGTGGTTTTTCCACACGAATACAATTGCAAAAGTGGTTTCCTGCACCAACACAAGTGCGAAAAGTGGTTTTTCAACACTAACACAAGTGCGAAAAGTGGTTTTTCAACACTATCACAAGTGCAAAAAGTGTTTTTTCCACACTAATACAAGTGCACAAGTGGTTTCCTGCACCAACACAAGTGCGAAAAGTGGTTTTACAACACTAACACAAGTGCAAAAAGTGGTTTTTCCACACTAATACAAGTGCAAAAGTGGTTTCCTGCACCAACACAAGTGCGAAAAGTGGTTTTTCAACAATAACACAAGTGCGAAAAGTGGTTTTTCAACACTAACACAAGTGCGAAAAGTGGTTTTTCAACAATATCACAAGTGCAAAAAGTGTTTTTTCCACACTAATACAAGTGCAAAAGTGGTTTCCTGCACCAACACAAGAGCGAAAAGTGTTTTTCAACATGAACACAGGTGCGAAAAGTGGTTTTTCAACACTAACACAAGTGCGAAAAGTGGTTTTTCCACACTAATACAAGTGCAAAAGTGGTTTCCTGCACCAACACAAGTGTGAAAAGTGGTTTTTCAACACTAACACAAGTGCGAAAAGTGGTTTTTCAACACTAACACAAGTGCGAAAGGTGGTTTTTCAACACTATCACAAGTGCAAAAAGTGTTTTTTCCACACTAATACAAGTGCAAAAGTGGTTTCCTGCACCAACACAAGTGCGAAAAGTGGTTTTTCAACACTAACACAAGTGCGAAAAGTGGTTTTTCAACACTAACACAAGTGCGAAAAGTGGTTTTTCAACACTATCACAAGTGCAAAAAGTGGTTTTTCCACACTAATGCAAGTGCTAATGTGGTTTCCTGCACCAACACATGTGCGAAAAGTGGTTTTTCAACACTAAGACAAGTGTGAAAAGTGGTTTTTCAACACTAACACAAGTGCGAAAAGTGGTTTTTCAACACTAACACAAGTGCGAAAAGTGGTTTTTCCACACTAATACAAGTGCGAAAAGTGGTTTTTCCACACTAATATAAGTGCAAAAGTGGTTTCCTGCACCAACACAAGTGCGAAAAGTGGTTTTTCAACACTAACACAAGTACGAAAAGTGGTTTTTCAACACTAACACAAGTGCGAAAAGTGGTTTTTCCACACTAATACAAGTGCGCAAAGTGGTTTTTCCACACTAATACAAGTGCAAAAGTGGTTTCCTGCACCAACACAAGTGCGAAAAGTGGTTTTTCAACACTAACACAAGTGCGAAAAGTGGTTTTCCAACAATATCACAAGTGCAAAAAGTGTTTTTTCCACACTAATACAAGTGCAAAAGTGGTTTCCTGCACCAACACAAGTGCGAAAAGAGTTTTTCAACACTAACACAGGTGCGAAAAGTGGTTTTTCAACATTAACATAAGTGCGAAAAGTGGTTTTTCCACACTAATACAACTGCAAAAGTGGTTTCCTGCACCAACACAAGTGCGAAAAGTGGTTTTTCAACACTAACACAAGTGCGAAAAGTGGTTTTTCAACACTAACACAAGTGTGAAAAGTGCCTTTTCCACACTAATACAAGGGCAAAACTGGTTTCCTGCACCAACACAAGTGCAAAAAGTGGTTTTTCAACACTAACACAAGTGCGAAAAGTGGTTTTTCAACACTAACACAAGTGCGAAAAGTGTTTTTTCCACACTAATACAAGTGCAAAAGTGGTTTCCTGCACCAACACATGTGCGAAAAGTGGTTTTTCCACACTAGCACAAGTGCGAAAAGTGGTTTTTCAACACTAACACAAGTGCGAAAAGTGGTTTTTCCACACTAATACAAGTGCAAAACTGGTTTCCTGCACCAACACAAGTGTGAAAAGTGGTTTTTCAACACTAACACAAGTGCGAAAAGTGGTTTTTCAACACTAACACAAGTGCGAAAAGTGTTTTTTTCCACACTAATACAAGTGCAAAAGTGGTTTCCTGCACCAAAACAAGTGCGAAAAGTGGTTTTTCAACACTATCACAAGTGCAAAAAGTGGTTTTGCCACACTAATACAAGTGCAAAAGTGGTTTCCTGCACCAACACAAGTGCGAAAAGTGGTTTTTCAACACTAACACAAGTACGAAAAGTGGTTTTTCAACACTAACACAAGTGCGAAAAGTGGTTTTTTCCACACTCATACAAGTGCGCAAAGTGGTTTTTCCACACTAATACAAGTGCAAAAGTGGTTTCCTGCACCAACACAAGTGCGAAAAGTGGTTTTTCAACACTAACACAAGTGCGAAAAGTGGTTTTCCAACAATATCACAAGTGCAAAAAGTGTTTTTTCCACACTAATACAAGTGCAAAAGTGGTTTCCTGCACCAACACAAGTGCGAAAAGAGTTTTTCAACACTAACACAGGTGCGAAAAGTGGTTTTTCAACATTAACACAAGTGCGAAAAGTGGTTTTTCCACACTAATACAAGTGCAAAAGTGGTTTCCTGCACCAACACAAGTGCGAAAAGTGGTTTTTCAACACTAACACAAGTGCGAAAAGTGGTTTTTCAACACTAACACAAGTGCGAAAAGTGGTTTTTCAACACTATCACAAGTGCAAAAAGTGTTTTTCCACACTAATACAAGTGCAAAAGTGGTTTCCTGCACCAACACAAGTGCGAAAAGTGGTTTTTCAACACTAACACAAGTGCGAAAAGTGGTTTTTCAACACTAACACAAGTGTGAAAAGTGCTTTTTCCACACTAATACAAGGGCAAAACTGGTTTCCTGCACCAACACAAGTGCAAAAAGTGGTTTTTCAACACTAACACAAGTGCGAAAAGTGGTTTTTCAACACTAACACAAGTGCGAAAAGTGTTTTTTCCACACTAATACAAGTGCAAAAGTGGTTTCCTGCACCAACACATGTGCGAAAAGTGGTTTTCCCACACTAGCACAAGTGCGAAAAGTGGTTTTTCAACACTAACACAAGTGCGGAAAGTGGTTTTTCCACACTAATACAAGTGCAAAACTGGTTTCCTGCACCAACACAAGTGTGAAAAGTGGTTTTTCAACACTAACACAAGTGCGAAAAGTGGTTTTTCAACACTAACACAAGTGCGAAAAGTGTTTTTTTCCACACTAATACAAGTGCAAAAGTGGTTTCCTGCACCAAAACAAATGCGAAAAGTGGTTTTTCAACACTATCACAAGTGCAAAAAGTGGTTTTGCCACACTAATACAAGTGCAAAAGTGGTTTCCTGCACCAACACAAGTGCGAAAAGTGGTTTTTCAACACTAACACAAGTGCGAAAAGTGGTTTTTCAACACTAACACAAGTGCGAAAAGTGTTTTTTCAACACTATCACAAGTGCAAAAAGTGGTTTTTCCACACTAATGCAAGTGCTAAAGTGGTTTCCTGCACCAACACATGTGCGAAAAGTGGTTTTTCAACACTAAGACAAGTGCGAAAAGTGGTTTTTCAACACTAACACAAGTGCGAAAAGTGGTTTTTCAACACTAACACAAGTGCGAAAAGTGGTTTTTCCACACTAATACAAGTGCGAAAAGTGGTTTTTCCACACTAATATGAGTGCAAAAGTGGTTTCCTGCACCAACACAAGTGCGAAAAGTGGTTTTTCAACACTAACACAAGTGCGAAAAGTGGTTTTTCAACACTAACACAAGTGCGAAAAGTGGTTTTTCCACACTAATACAAGTGCGAAAAGTGGTTTTTCCACACTAATATAAGTGCAAAAGTGGTTTCCTGCACCAACACAAGTGCGAAAAGTGGTTTTTCAACACTAACACAAGTACGAAAAGTGGTTTTTCAACACTAACACAAGTGCGAAAAGTGGTTTTTCCACACTAATACAAGTGCGCAAAGTGGTTTTTCCACACTAATACAAGTGCAAAAGTGGTTTCCTGCACCAACACAAGTGCGAAAAGAGTTTTTCAACACTAACACAGGTGCGAAAAGTGGTTTTTCAACATTAACACAAGTGCGAAAAGTGGTTTTTCCACACTAATACAAGTGCAAAAGTGGTTTCCTGCACCAACACAAGTGCGAAAAGTGGTTTTTCAACACTAACACAAGTGCGAAAAGTGGTTTTTCAACACTAACACAAGTGCGAAAAGTGGTTTTTCAACACTATCACAAGTGCAAAAAGTGTTTTTCCACACTAATACAAGTGCAAAAGTGGTTTCCTGCACCAACACAAGTGCGAAAAGTGGTTTTTCAACACTAACACAAGTGCGAAAAGTGGTTTTTCAACACTAACACAAGTGTGAAAAGTGCTTTTTCCACACTAATACAAGGGCAAAACTGGTTTCCTGCACCAACACAAGTGCAAAAAGTGGTTTTTCAACACTAACACAAGTGCGAAAAGTGGTTTTTCAACACTAACACAAGTGCGAAAAGTGTTTTTTCCACACTAATACAAGTGCAAAAGTGGTTTCCTGCACCAACACATGTGCGAAAAGTGGTTTTTCCACACTAGCACAAGTGCGAAAAGTGGTTTTTCAACACTAACACAAGTGCGAAAAGTGGTTTTTCCACACTAATACAAGTGCAAAACTGGTTTCCTGCACCAACACAAGTGTGAAAAGTGGTTTTTCAACACTAACACAAGTGCAAAAAGTGGTTTTTCAACACTAACACAAGTGCGAAAAGTGTTTTTTTCCACACTAATACAAGTGCAAAAGTGGTTTCCTGCACCAAAACAAATGCGAAAAGTGGTTTTTCAACACTATCACAAGTGCAAAAAGTGGTTTTGCCACACTAATACAAGTGCAAAAGTGGTTTCCTGCACCAACACAAGTGCGAAAAGTGGTTTTTCAACACTAACACAAGTGCGAAAAGTGGTTTTTCAACACTAACACAAGTGCGAAAAGTGTTTTTTCAACACTATCACAAGTGCAAAAAGTGTTTTTTCCACACTAATGCAAGTGCAAAAGTGGTTTCCTGCACCAACACAAGTGCGAAAAGTGGTTTTTCAACACTAACACATGTGCGAAAAGTGGTTTTTCAACACTATCACAAGTGCAAAAAGTGGTTTTTCCACACTAATGCAAGTGCTAAAGTGGTTTCCTGCACCAACACATGTGCGAAAAGTGGTTTTTCAACACTAAGACAAGTGCGAAAAGTGGTTTTTCAACACTAACACAAGTGCGAAAAGTGGTTTTTCAACACTAACACAAGTGCGAAAAGTGGTTTTTCCACACTAATACAAGTGCGAAAAGTGGTTTTTCCACACTAATATAAGTGCAAAAGTGGTTTCCTGCACCAACACAAGTGCGAAAAGTGGTTTTTCAACACTAACACAAGTACGAAAAGTGGTTTTTCAACACTAACACAAGTGCGAAAAGTGGTTTTTCCACACTAATACAAGTGCGCAAAGTGGTTTTTCCACACTAATACAAGTGCAAAAGTGGTTTCCTGCACCAACACAAGTGCGAAAAGTGGTTTTTCAACACTAACACAAGTGCGAAAAGTGGTTTTCCAACAATATCACAAGTGCAAAAAGTGTTTTTTCCACACTAATACAAGTGCAAAAGTGGTTTCCTGCACCAACACAAGTGCGAAGAGTTTTTCAACACTAACACAGGTGCGAAAAGTGGTTTTTCAACATTAACATAAGTGCGAAAAGTGGTTTTTCCACACTAATACAACTGCAAAAGTGGTTTCCTGCACCAACACAAGTGCGAAAAGTGGTTTTTCAACACTAACACAAGTGCGAAAAGTGGTTTTTCAACACTAACACAAGTGCGAAAAGTGGTTTTTCAACACTATCACAAGTGCAAAAAGTGTTTTTTCCACACTAATACAAGTGCAAAAGTGGTTTCCTGCACCAACACAAGTGCGAAAAGTGGTTTTTCAACACTAACACACGTGCGAAAAGTGGTTTTTCCACACTAATACAAGGGCAAAACTGGTTTCCTGCACCAACACAAGTGCGAAAAGTGGTTTTTCAACACTAACACAAGTGCGAAAAGTGGTTTTTCAACACTAACACAAGTGCGAAAAGTGTTTTTTCCACACTAATACAAGTGCAAAAGTGGTTTCCTGCACCAACACAAGTGCGAAAAGTGGTTTTTCAACACTAACACAAGTGCGAAAAGTGGTTTTTCAACACTAACACAAGTGCGAAAAGTGTTTTTTCCACACTAATACAAGTGCAAAAGTGGTTTCCTGCACCAACACAAGTGCAAAAAGTGGTTTTTCAACACTAACACAAGTGCGAAAAGGGGTTTTTCAACACTAACACAAGTGCGAAAAGTGGTTTTTCCACACTAATACAAGTGCAAAACTGGTTTCCTGCACCAACACAAGTGCGAAAAGTGGTTTTTCAACACTAACACAAGTGCGAAAAGTGGTTTTTCAACACTAACACAAGTGCGAAAAGTGTTTTTTCCACACTAATACAAGTGCAAAAGTGGTTTCCTGCACCAACACAAGTGCAAAAAGTGGTTTTTCAACACTAACACAAGTGCGAAAAGGGGTTTTTCAACACTAACACAAGTGCGAAAAGTGGTTTTTCCACACTAATACAAGTGCGAAAAGTGGTTTTTCCACACTAATACAAGTGCAAAAGTGGTTTCCTGCACCAACACACGTGCGAAAAGTGGTTTTTCAACACAAACACAAGTGCGAAAAGTGGTTTTTCAACACTATCACAAGTGCAAAAAGTGTTTTTTCCACACTAATACAAGTGCAAAAGTGGTTTCCTGCACCAACACAAGGGCGAAAAGTGGTTTTTCAACACTAACACAAGTGCGAAAAGTGGTTTTTCAACACTAACACAAGTGCGAAAAGTTGTTTTTCAACACTAACACAAGTGCGAAAAGTGGTTTTTCCACACTAATACAAGTGCAAAAGTGGTTTCCTGCCCCAACACAAGTGCGAAAAGTGGTTTTTCAACACTAACACAAGTGCGAAAAGTGGTTTTTCAACACTATCACAAGTGCAAAAAGTTGTTTTTCCACACTAATGCAAGTGCAAAAGTGGTTTCCTGCACCAACACAAGTGCGAAAAGTGGTTTTTCAACACTAACACAGGTGCGAAAAGTGGTTTTTCAACACTAACACAAGTGCGAAAAGTGATTTTTCCACACTAATGCAAGTGCAAAAGTGGTTTGCTGCACCAACACAAGTGCGAAAAGTGGTTTTTCAACACTAACACAAGTGCGAAAAGTGGTTTTTCAACACTAACACAAGTGCGAAAAGTGGTTTTTCCACACTAATACAAGTGCGCAAAGTGGTTTTTCCACACGAATACAATTGCAAAAGTGGTTTCCTGCACCAACACAAGTGCGAAAAGTGGTTTTTCAACACTAACACAAGTGCGAAAAGTGGTTTTTCAACACTATCACAAGTGCAAAAAGTGTTTTTTCCACACTAATACAAGTGCACAAGTGGTTTCCTGCACCAACACAAGTGCGAAAAGTGGTTTTACAACACTAACACAAGTGCAAAAAGTGGTTTTTCCACACTAATACAAGTGCAAAAGTGGTTTCCTGCACCAACACAAGTGCGAAAAGTGGTTTTTCAACAATAACACAAGTGCGAAAAGTGGTTTTTCAACACTAACACAAGTGCGAAAAGTGGTTTTTCAACAATATCACAAGTGCAAAAAGTGTTTTTTCCACACTAATACAAGTGCAAAAGTGGTTTCCTGCACCAACACAAGAGCGAAAAGTGTTTTTCAACATGAACACAGGTGCGAAAAGTGGTTTTTCAACACTAACACAAGTGCGAAAAGTGGTTTTTCCACACTAATACAAGTGCAAAAGTGGTTTCCTGCACCAACACAAGTGTGAAAAGTGGTTTTTCAACACTAACACAAGTGCGAAAAGTGGTTTTTCAACACTAACACAAGTGCGAAAGGTGGTTTTTCAACACTATCACAAGTGCAAAAAGTGTTTTTTCCACACTAATACAAGTGCAAAAGTGGTTTCCTGCACCAACACAAGTGCGAAAAGTGGTTTTTCAACACTAACACAAGTGCGAAAAGTGGTTTTTCAACACTAACACAAGTGCGAAAAGTGGTTTTTCAACACTATCACAAGTGCAAAAAGTGGTTTTTCCACACTAATGCAAGTGCTAATGTGGTTTCCTGCACCAACACATGTGCGAAAAGTGGTTTTTCAACACTAAGACAAGTGCGAAAAGTGGTTTTTCAACACTAACACAAGTGCGAAAAGTGGTTTTTCAACACTAACACAAGTGCGAAAAGTGGTTTTTCCACACTAATACAAGTGCGAAAAGTGGTTTTTCCACACTAATATAAGTGCAAAAGTGGTTTCCTGCACCAACACAAGTGCGAAAAGTGGTTTTTCAACACTAACACAAGTACGAAAAGTGGTTTTTCAACACTAACACAAGTGCGAAAAGTGGTTTTTCCACACTAATACAAGTGCGCAAAGTGGTTTTTCCACACTAATACAAGTGCAAAAGTGGTTTCCTGCACCAACACAAGTGCGAAAAGTGGTTTTTCAACACTAACACAAGTGCGAAAAGTGGTTTTCCAACAATATCACAAGTGCAAAAAGTGTTTTTTCCACACTAATACAAGTGCAAAAGTGGTTTCCTGCACCAACACAAGTGCGAAAAGAGTTTTTCAACACTAACACAGGTGCGAAAAGTGGTTTTTCAACATTAACATAAGTGCGAAAAGTGGTTTTTCCACACTAATACAACTGCAAAAGTGGTTTCCTGCACCAACACAAGTGCGAAAAGTGGTTTTTCAACACTAACACAAGTGCGAAAAGTGGTTTTTCAACACTAACACAAGTGCGAAAAGTGGTTTTTCAACACTATCACAAGTGCAAAAAGTGTTTTTTCCACACTAATACAAGTGCAAAAGTGGTTTCCTGCACCAACACAGGTGCGAAAAGTGGTTTTTCAACACTAACACACGTGCGAAAAGTGGTTTTTCCACACTAATACAAGGGCAAAACTGGTTTCCTGCACCAACACAAGTGCGAAAAGTGGTTTTTCAACACTAACACAAGTGCGAAAAGTGGTTTTTCAACACTAACACAAGTGCGAAAAGTGTTTTTTCCACACTAATACAAGTGCAAAAGTGGTTTCCTGCACCAACACAAGTGCGAAAAGTGGTTTTTCAACACTAACACAAGTGCGAAAAGGGGTTTTTCAACACTAACACAAGTGCGAAAAGTGGTTTTTCCACACTAATACAAGTGCGAAAAGTGGTTTTTCCACACTAATACAAGTGCAAAAGTGGTTTCCTGCACCAACACAGGGGCGAAAAGTGGTTTTTCAACACTAACACAAGTGCGAAAATTGGTTTTTCAACACTAACACAAGTGTGAAAAGTGGTTTTTCCACACTAATACAAGTGCAAAACTGGTTTCCTGCACCAACACAAGTGCGAAAAGTGGTTTTTCAACACTAACACAAGTGCGAAAAGTGGTTTTTCAACACTAACACAAGTGCGAAAAGTGTTTTTTCCACACTAATACAAGTGCAAAAGTGGTTTCCTGCACCAACACAAGTGCAAAAAGTGGTTTTTCAACACTAACACAAGTGCGAAAAGGGGTTTTTCAACACTAACACAAGTGCGAAAAGTGGTTTTTCCACACTAATACAAGTGCGAAAAGTGGTTTTCCACACTAATACAAGTGCAAAAGTGGTTTCCTGCACCAACACACGTGCGAAAAGTGGTTTTTCAACACAAACACAAGTGCGAAAAGTGGTTTTTCAACACTATCACAAGTGCAAAAAGTGTTTTTTCCACACTAATACAAGTGCAAAAGTGGTTTCCTGCACCAACACAAGGGCGAAAAGTGGTTTTTCAACACTAACACAAGTGCGAAAAGTGGTTTTTCAACACTAACACAAGTGCGAAAAGTGGTTTTTCAACACTAACACAAGTGCGAAAAGTGGTTTTTCCACACTAATACAAGTGCAAAAGTGGTTTCCTGCCCCAACACAAGTGCGAAAAGTGGTTTTTCAACACTAACACAAGTGCGAAAAGTGGTTTTTCAACACTATCACAAGTGCAAAAAGTTGTTTTTCCACACTAATGCAAGTGCAAAAGTGGTTTCCTGCACCAACACAAGTGCGAAAAGTGGTTTTTCAACACTAACACAGGTGCGAAAAGTGGTTTTTCAACACTAACACAAGTGCGAAAAGTGATTTTTCCACACTAATGCAAGTGCAAAAGTGGTTTGCTGCACCAACACAAGTGCGAAAAGTGGTTTTTCAACACTAACACAAGTGCGAAAAGTGGTTTTTCAACACTAACACAAGTACGAAAAGTGGTTTTTCCACACTAATACAAGTGCGCAAAGTGGTTTTTCCACACTAATACAATTGCAAAAGTGGTTTCCTGCACCAACACAAGTGCGAAAAGTGGTTTTTCAACACTAACACAAGTGCGAAAAGTGCTTTTTCAACACTATCACAAGTGCAAAAAGTGTTTTTTCCACACTAATACAAGTGCACAAGTGGTTTCCTGCACCAACACAAGTGCGAAAAGTGGTTTTTCAACACTAACACAAGTGCGAAAAGTGGTTTTTCAACACTAACACAAGTGCAAAAAGTGGTTTTTCCACACTAATACAAGTGCAAAAGTGGTTTCCTGCACCAACACAAGTGCGAAAAGTGGTTTTTCAACAATAACACAAGTGCGAAAAGTGGTTTTTCAACACTAACACAAGTGCGAAAAGTGGTTTTCCAACAATATCACAAGTGCAAAAAGTGTTTTTTCCACACTAATACAAGTGCAAAAGTGGTTTCCTGCACCAACACAAGAGCGAAAAGTGTTTTTCAACACTAACACAGGTGCGAAAAGTGGTTTTTCAACACTAACACAAGTGCGAAAAGTGGTTTTTCCACACTAATACAAGTGCAAAAGTGGTTTCCTGCACCAACACAAGTGTGAAAAGTGGTTTTTCAACACTAACACAAGTGCGAAAAGTGGTTTTTCAACACTAACACAAGTGCGAAAGGTGGTTTTTCAACACTATCACAAGTGCAAAAAGTGTTTTTTCCACACTAATACAAGTGCAAAAGTGGTTTCCTGCACCAACACAAGGGCGAAAAGTGGTTTTTCAACACTAACACAAGTGCGAAAAGTGGTTTTTCAACACTAACACAAGTGCGAAAAGTGGTTTTTCCACACTAATACAAGTGCAAAACTGGTTTCCTGCACCAACACAAGTGCGAAAAGTGGTTTTTCAACACTAACACAAGTGCAAAAAGTGGTTTTTCAACACTAACACAAGTGCGAAAAGAGTTTTTTCCACACTAATACAAGTGCAAAAGTGGTTTCCTGCACCCACACAAGTGCGAAAAGTGGTTTTTCAACACTACACAAGTGCGAAAAGGGGTTTTTCAACACTAACACAAGTGCGAAAAGTGGTTTTCCAACAATATCACAAGTGCAAAAAGTGTTTTTTCCACACTAATACAAGTGCAAAAGTGGTTTCCTGCACCAACACAAGTGCGAAAAGTGGTTTTTCAACACTATCACAAGTGCAAAAAGTGTTTTTTCCACACTAATACAAGTGCAAAAGTGGTTTCCTGCACCAACACAAGTGCGAAAAGTGGTTTTTCAACACTAACACAAGTGCGAAAATTGGTTTTTCAACACTAACACAAGTGTGAAAAGTGGTTTTTCCACACTAATACAAGTGCAAAACTGGTTTCCTGCACCAACACAAGTGCGAAAAGTGGTTTTTCAACACTAACACAAGTGCGAAAAGTGGTTTTTCAACACTAACACAAGTGCGAAAAGTGTTTTTTCCACACTAATACAAGTGCAAAAGTGGTTTCCTGCACCAACACAAGTGCAAAAAGTGGTTTTTCAACACTAACACAAGTGCGAAAAGGGGTTTTTCAACACTAACACAAGTGCGAAAAGTGGTTTTTCCACACTAATACAAGTGCGAAAAGTGGTTTTCCACACTAATACAAGTGCAAAAGTGGTTTCCTGCACCAACACACGTGCGAAAAGTGGTTTTTCAACACAAACACAAGTGCGAAAAGTGGTTTTTCAACACTATCACAAGTGCAAAAAGTGTTTTTTCCACACTAATACAAGTGCAAAAGTGGTTTCCTGCACCAACACAAGGGCGAAAAGTGGTTTTTCAACACTAACACAAGTGCGAAAAGTGGTTTTTCAACACTAACACAAGTGCGAAAAGTGGTTTTTCAACATTAACACAAGTGCGAAAAGTGGTTTTTCCACACTAATACAAGTGCAAAAGTGGTTTCCTGCCCCAACACAAGTGCGAAAAGTGGTTTTTCAACACTAACACAAGTGCGAAAAGTGGTTTTTCAACACTATCACAAGTGCAAAAAGTTGTTTTTCCACACTAATGCAAGTGCAAAAGTGGTTTCCTGCACCAACACAAGTGCGAAAAGTGGTTTTTCAACACTAACACAGGTGCGAAAAGTGGTTTTTCAACACTAACACAAGTGCGAAAAGTGATTTTTCCACACTAATGCAAGTGCAAAAGTGGTTTGCTGCACCAACACAAGTGCGAAAAGTGGTTTTTCAACACTAACACAAGTGCGAAAAGTGGTTTTTCAACACTAACACAAGTACGAAAAGTGGTTTTTCCACACTAATACAAGTGCGCAAAGTGGTTTTTCCACACTAATACAATTGCAAAAGTGGTTTCCTGCACCAACACAAGTGCGAAAAGTGGTTTTTCAACACTAACACAAGTGCGAAAAGTGGTTTTTCAACACTATCACAAGTGCAAAAAGTGTTTTTTCCACACTAATACAAGTGCACAAGTGGTTTCCTGCACCAACACAAGTGTGAAAAGTGGTTTTTCAACACTAACACAAGTGCGAAAAGTGGTTTTTCAACACTAACACAAGTGCAAAAAGTGGTTTTTCCACACTAATACAAGTGCAAAAGTGGTTTCCTGCACCAACACAAGTGCGAAAAGTGGTTTTTCAACAATAACACAAGTGCGAAAAGTGGTTTTTCAACACTAACACAAGTGCGAAAAGTGGTTTTCCAACAATATCACAAGTGCAAAAAGTGTTTTTTCCACACTAATACAAGTGCAAAAGTGGTTTCCTGCACCAACACAAGAGCGAAAAGTGTTTTTCAACACTAACACAGGTGCGAAAAGTGGTTTTTCAACACTAACACAAGTGCGAAAAGTGGTTTTTCCACACTAATACAAGTGCAAAAGTGGTTTCCTGCACCAACACAAGTGTGAAAAGTGGTTTTTCAACACTAACACAAGTGCGAAAAGTGGTTTTTCAACACTAACACAAGTGCGAAAGGTGGTTTTTCAACACTATCACAAGTGCAAAAAGTGTTTTTTCCACACTAATACAAGTGCAAAAGTGGTTTCCTGCACCAACACAAGGGCGAAAAGTGGTTTTTCAACACTAACACAAGTGCGAAAAGTGGTTTTTCAACACTAACACAAGTGCGAAAAGTGGTTTTTCCACACTAATACAAGTGCGAAAAGTGTTTTTTCCACACTAATACAAGTGCAAAAGTGGTTTCCTGCACCCACACAAGTGCGAAAAGTGGTTTTTCAACACTACACAAGTGCGAAAAGGGGTTTTTCAACACTAACACAAGTGCGAAAAGTGGTTTTTCCACACTAATACAAGTGCGAAAAGTGGTTTTTCCACACTAATACAAGTGCAAAAGTGGTTTCCTGCACCAACACAAGTGCGAAAAGTGGTTTTTCAACACGAACACAAGTGCGAAAAGTGGTTTTTCAACACTATCACAAGTGCAAAAAGTGTTTTTTCCACACTAATACAAGTGCAAAAGTGGTTTCCTGCACCAACACAAGTGCGAAAAGTGGTTTTTCAACACTAACACAAGTGCGAAAAGTGGTTTTTCAACACTAACACAAGTGTGAAAAGTGGTTTTTCCACACTAATACAAGTGCAAAACTGGTTTCCTGCACCAACACAAGTGCGAAAAGTGGTTTTTCAACACTAACACAAGTGCGAAAAGTGGTTTTTCAACACTAACACAAGTGCGAAAAGTGTTTTTTCCACACTAATACAAGTGCAAAAGTGGTTTCCTGCACCAACACAAGTGCAAAAAGTGGTTTTTCAACACTAACACAAGTGCGAAAAGGGGTTTTTCAACACTAACACAAGTGCGAAAAGTGGTTTTTCCACACTAATACAAGTGCGAAAAGTGGTTTTTCCACGCTAATACAAGTGCAAAAGTGGTTTCCTGCACCAACACACGTGCGAAAAGTGGTTTTTCAACACAAACACAAGTGCGAAAAGTGGTTTTTCAACACTATCACAAGTGCAAAAAGTGTTTTTTCCACACTAATACAAGTGCAAAAGTGGTTTCCTGCACCAACACAAGGGCGAAAAGTGGTTTTTCAACACTAACACAAGTGCGAAAAGTGGTTTTTCAACACTAACACAAGTGCGAAAAGGGGTTTTTCAACACTAACACAAGTGCGAAAAGTGGTTTTTCCACACTAATACAAGTGCAAAAGTGGTTTCCTGCCCCCAACACAAGTGCGAAAAGTGGTTTTTCAACACTAACACAAGTGCGAAAAGTGGTTTTTCAACACTATCACAAGTGCAAAAAGTTGTTTTTCCACACTAATGCAAGTGCAAAAGTGGTTTCCTGCACCAACACAAGTGCGAAAAGTGGTTTTTCAACACTATCACAAGTGCAAAAAGTGTTTTTTCCACACTAATACAAGTGCAAAAGTGGTTTCCTGCACCAACACAAGGGCGAAAAGTGGTTTTTCAACACTAACACAAGTGCGAAAAGTGGTTTTTCAACACTAACACAAGTGCGAAAAGGGGTTTTTCAACACTAACACAAGTGCGAAAAGTGGTTTTTCCACACTAATACAAGTGCAAAAGTGGTTTCCTGCCCTAACACAAGTGCGAAAAGTGGTTTTTCAACACTAACACAAGTGCGAAAAGTGGTTTTTCAACACTATCACAAGTGCAAAAAGTTGTTTTTCCACACTAATGCAAGTGCAAAAGTGGTTTCCTGCACCAACACAAGTGCGAAAAGTGGTTTTTCAACACTAACACAGGTGCGAAAAGTGGTTTTTCAACACTAACACAAGTGCGAAAAGTGATTTTTCCACACTAATGCAAGTGCAAAAGTGGTTTGCTGCACCAACACAAGTGCGAAAAGTGGTTTTTCAACACTAACACAAGTGCGAAAAGTGGTTTTTCAACACTAACACAAGTGCGAAAAGTGGTTTTTCCACACTAATACAAGTGCGCAAAGTGGTTTTTCCACACTAATACAATTGCAAAAGTGGTTTCCTGCACCAACACAAGTGCGAAAAGTGGTTTTTCAACACTAACACAAGTGCGAAAAGTGGTTTTTCAACACTATCACAAGTGCAAAAAGTGTTTTTTCCACACTAATACAAGTGCACAAGTGGTTTCCTGCACCAACACAAGTGCGAAAAGTGGTTTTTCAACACTAACACAAGTGCGAAAAGTGGTTTTTCAACACTAACACAAGTGCAAAAAGTGGTTTTTCCACACTAATACAAGTGCAAAAGTGGTTTCCTGCACCAACACAAGTGCGAAAAGTGGTTTTTCAACAATAACACAAGTGCGAAAAGTGGTTTTTCAACACTAACACAAGTGCGAAAAGTGGTTTTCCAACAATATCACAAGTGCAAAAAGTGTTTTTTCCACACTAATACAAGTGCAAAAGTGGTTTCCTGCACCAACACAAGAGCGAAAAGTGTTTTTCAACACTAACACAGGTGCGAAAAGTGGTTTTTCAACACTAACACAAGTGCGAAAAGTGGTTTTTCCACACTAATACAAGTGCAAAAGTGGTTTCCTGCACCAACACAAGTGCGAAAAGTGGTTTTTCAACACTAACACAAGTGCGAAAAGTGGTTTTTCAACACTAACACAAGTGCGAAAGGTGGTTTTTCAACACTATCACAAGTGCAAAAAGTGTTTTTTCCACACTAATACAAGTGCAAAAGTGGTTTCCTGCACCAACACAAGGGCGAAAAGTGGTTTTTCAACACTAACACAAGTGCGAAAAGTGGTTTTTCAACACTAACACAAGTGCGAAAAGTGGTTTTTCCACACTAATACAAGTGCAAAACTGGTTTCCTGCACCAACACAAGTGCGAAAAGTGTTTTTTCAACACTAACACAAGTGCAAAAAGTGGTTTTTCAACACTAACACAAGTGCGAAAAGTGTTTTTTCCACACTAATACAAGTGCAAAAGTGGTTTCATGCACCCACACAAGTGCGAAAAGTGGTTTTTCAACACTACACAAGTGCGAAAAGGGGTTTTTCAACACTAACACAAGTGCGAAAAGTGGTGTTTCCACACTAATGCAAGTGCGAAAAGTGGTTTTTCCACACTAATACAAGTGCAAAAGTGGTTTCCTGCACCAACACAAGTGCGAAAAGTGGTTTTTCAACACGAACACAAGTGCGAAAAGTGGTTTTTCAACACTATCACAAGTGCAAAAAGTGTTTTTTCCACACTAATACAAGTGCAAAAGTGGTTTCCTGCACCAACACAAGTGCGAAAAGTGGTTTTTCAACACTAACACAAGTGCGAAAAGTGGTTTTTCAACACTAACACAAGTGTGAAAAGTGGTTTTTCCACACTAATACAAGTGCAAAACTGGTTTCCTGCACCAACACAAGTGCGAAAAGTGGTTTTTCAACACAAACACAAGTGCGAAAAGTGGTTTTTCAACACTATCACAAGTGCAAAAAGTGTTTTTTCCACACTAATACAAGTGCAAAAGTGGTTTCCTGCACCAACACAAGGGCGAAAAGTGGTTTTTCAACACTACACAAGTGCGAAAAGGGGTTTTTCAACACTAACACAAGTGCGAAAAGTGGTGTTTCCACACTAATACAAGTGCGAAAAGTGGTTTTTCCACACTAATACAAGTGCAAAAGTGGTTTCCTGCACCAACACAAGTGCGAAAAGTGGTTTTTCAACACGAACACAAGTGCGAAAAGTGGTTTTTCAACACTAACACAAGTGCAAAAAGTGTTTTTTCCACACTAATACAAGTGCAAAAGTGGTTTCCTGCACCAACACAAGTGCGAAAAGTGGTTTTTCAACACTAACACAAGTGCGAAAAGTGGTTTTTCAACACTAACACAAGTGTGAAAAGTGGTTTTTCCACACTAATACAAGTGCAAAACTGGTTTCCTGCACCAACACAAGTGCGAAAAGTGGTTTTTCAACACAAACACAAGTGCGAAAAGTGGTTTTTCAACACTATCACAAGTGCAAAAAGTGTTTTTTCCACACTAATACAAGTGCAAAAGTGGTTTCCTGCACCAACACAAGGGCGAAAAGTGGTTTTTCAACACTAACACAAGTGCGTAAAGTGGTTTTTCAACACTAACACAAGTGCGAAAAGTGGTTTTTCAACACTAACACAAGTGCGAAAAGTGGTTTTTCCACACTAATACAAGTACAAAAGTGGTTTCCTGCACCAACACGAGTGCAAAAAGTGGTTTTTCAACACTAACACAAGTGCAAAAGTGGTTTCCTGCACCAACACAAGTGCGAAAAGTGGTTTTTCAACACTAACACAAGTGCGAAAAGTGGTTTTTCAACACTAACACAAGTGCGAAAAGTGGTTTTTCAACACTAACACAAGTGCGAAAAGTGGTTTTTCCACACTAATACAAGTGCGCAAAGTGGTTTTTCCACACTAATACAAGTGCAAAAGTGGTTTCCTGCACCAATACAAGTGCGAAAAGTGGTTTTTCAACACTAACACAAGTGCGAAAAGTGGTTTTTCAACACTATCACAAGTGCAAAAAGTGTTTTTTCCACACTAATACAAGTGCAAAAGTGGTTTCCTGCACCAACACAAGTGCGAAACGTGGTTTTTCAACACTAACACAAGTGCGAAAAGTGGTTTTTCAACACTATCACAAGTGCAAAAAGTGGTTTTTCCACACGAATACAAATGCAAAAGTGATTTCCTGCACCAACACAAGTGCGAAAAGTGGTTTTTCAACACTAACACAAGTGCGAAAAGTGGTTTTTCAACACTAACACAAGTGCGAAAAGTGGTTTTTCAACAATATCACAAGTGCAAAAAGTGTTTTTTCCACACTAATACAAGTGCAAAAGTGGTTTCCTGCACCAACACAAGAGCGAAAAATGTTTTTCAACACTAACACAGGTGCGAAAAGTGGTTTTTCAACACTAACACAAGTGCGAAAAGTGGTTTTTCCACACTAATACAAGTGCAAAAGTGGTTTCCTGCACCAACACAAGTGCGAAAAGTGGTTTTTCAACACTAACACAAGTGCGAAAAGTGGTTTTTCAACACTAACACAAGTGCGAAAGGTGGTTTTTCAACACTATCACAAGTGCAAAAAGTGTTTTTTCCACACTAATACAAGTGCAAAAGTGGTTTCCTGCACCAACACAAGGGCGAAAAGTGGTTTTTCAACACTAACACAAGTGCGAAAAGTGGTTTTTCAACACTAACACAAGTGTGAAAAGTGGTTTTTCCACACTAATACAAGTGCAAAACTGGTTTCCTGCACCAACACAAGTGCGAAAAGTGGTTTTTCAACACGAACACAAGTGCGAAAAGTGGTTTTTCAACACTAACACAAGTGCGAAAAGTGTTTTTTCCACACTAATACAAGTGCAAAAGTGGTTTCCTGCACCCACACAAGTGCGAAAAGTGGTTTTTCAACACTACACAAGTGCGAAAAGGGGTTTTTCAACACTAACACAAGTGCGAAAAGTGGTTTTTCCACACTAATACAAGTGCGAAAAGTGGTTTTTCCACACTAATACAAGTGCAAAAGTGGTTTCCTGCACCAACACAAGTGCGAAAAGTGGTTTTTCAACACGAACACAAGTGCGAAAAGTGGTTTTTCCACACTATCACAAGTGCAAAAAGTGTTTTTTCCACACTAATACAAGTGCAAAAGTGGTTTCCTGCACCAACACAAGGGCGAAAAGTGGTTTTTCAACACTAACACAAGTGCGAAAAGTGGTTTTTCAACACTAACACAAGTACGAAAAGTGGTTTTTCCACACTAATACAAGTGCAAAAATGGTTTCCTGCACCAACACAAGTGCAAAAAGTGGTTTTTCAACACTATCACAAGTGCAAAAAGTGGTTTTTCCACACTAATACAAGTGCGAAAAGTGGTTTTCCCACACTAATACAAGTGCAAAAGTGGTTTCCTGCACCAACACAAGTGCAAAAAGTGGTTTTTCAACACTAACACAAGTGCGAAAAGTGGTTTTTCAACACTATCACAAGTGCAAAAAGTGGTTTTTCAACACTAACACAAGTGCGAAAAGTGGTTTTTCCACACTAATACAAGTGCAAAAGTGGTTTCCTTCACCAAGACCAGTGCGAACAGTGGGTTTTCTACACTAACACAAGTGCGAAAAGTGGTTTCCTTCACCAACACCAGTGCGAAAAGTGGTTTTTCAACACTAACACAAGTGCGAAAAGTGGTTTCCTTCACGAACACGTGCGAAAAGTGGGTTTTCAACACTAACCCAAGTGCGAAAAGTGGTTTCCTTCACCAACACCAGTGCGAAAAGTGGTTTTTCAACACTAACACAAGTGCAAAAAGTGGTTTCCTTCACGAAACCGTGTGCAAAAAGTGGGTTTTCAACACTAACACAAGTGCGAAAAGTGTTTTTTTCAACACTAACGCAAGTGTGAAAAGTGGTTTTTCAACACTATCACAAGTGCAAAATGTCTTTTTTCCACACCAACACAAGTGCGAAAAGTGGTTTTTCAACACTAACACAAGTGCGAAAAGTGGTTTCCTTCACTAACACAAGTGCG
This sequence comes from Myxine glutinosa, assembly GCF_964187855.1. Taxonomy (NCBI): domain Eukaryota; kingdom Metazoa; phylum Chordata; class Myxini; order Myxiniformes; family Myxinidae; genus Myxine; species Myxine glutinosa. Next base: position 230,763 of record NW_027616483.1, read on the forward strand.
AAAAGTGGTTTTTCAACACTAACACAAGTGCGAAAAGTGGTTTTTCAACACTATCACAAGTGCAAAAAGTGTTTTTTCCACACTAATACAAGTGCAAAAGTGGTTTCCTGCACCAACACAAGTGCGAAAAGTGGTTTTTCAACACTAACACAAGTGCGAAAAGTGGTTTTTCAACACTAACACAAGTGTGAAAAGTGGTTTTTCCACACTAATACAAGTGCAAAACTGGTTTCCTGCACCAACACAAGTGCGAAAAGTGGTTTTTCAACACAAACACAAGTGCGAAAAGTGGTTTTTCAACACTATCACAAGTGCAAAAAGTGTTTTTTCCACACTAATACAAGTGCAAAAGTGGTTTCCTGCACCAACACAAGGGCGAAAAGTGGTTTTTCAACACTAACACAAGTGCGAAAAGTGGTTTTTCAACACTAACACAAGTGCGAAAAGTGGTTTTTCAACACTAACACAAGTGCGAAAAGTGGTTTTTCCACACTAATACAAGTACAAAAGTGGTTTCCTGCACCAACACGAGTGCGAAAAGTGGTTTTTCAACACTAACACAAGTGCAAAAGTGGTTTCCTGCACCAACACAAGTGCGAAAAGTGGTTTTTCAACACTAACACAAGTGCGAAAAGTGGTTTTTCAACACTAACACAAGTGCGAAAAGTGGTTTTTCAACACTAACACAAGTGCGAAAAGTGGTTTTTCAACACTAACACAAGTGCGAAAAGTGGTTTTTCCACACTAATACAAGTGCGCAAAGTGGTTTTTCCACACTAATACAAGTGCAAAAGTGGTTTCCTGCACCAACACAAGTGCGAAAAGTGGTTTTTCAACACTAACACAAGTGCGAAAAGTGGTTTTTCAACACTAACACAAGTGCGAAAAGTGGTTTTTCAACACTATCACAAGTGCAAAAAGTGGTTTTTCAACACTATCACAAGTGCACAAAGTGGTTTTTCCACACTAATACAAGTGCAAAATTGATTTCCTGCACCAACACAAGTGCGAAAAGTGGTTTTTCAACACTAACACAAGTGCGAAAAGTGGTTTTTCAACACTAACACAAGTGCGAAAAGTGGTTTTTCAACAATATCACAAGTGCAAAAAGTGTTTTTTCCACACTAATACAAGTGCAAAAGTGGTTTCCTGCACCAACACAAGTGCGAAAAGTGTTTTTCAACACTAACACAGGTGCGAAAAGTGGTTTTTCAACATTAACACAAGTGCGAAAGTGGTTTTTCCACACTAATACAAGTGCAAAAGTGGTTTCCTGCACCAACACAAGTGCAAAAAGTGGTTTTTCAACACTAACACAAGTGCGAAAAGTGGTTTTTCAACACTAACACAAGTGCGAAAAATGGTTTTTCAACACTATCACAAGTGCAAAAAGTGTTTTTTCCACACTAATACAAGTGCAAAAGTGGTTTCCTGCACCAACACAAGTGCGAAAAGTGGTTTTTCAACACTAACACAAGTGCGAAAAGTGGTTTTTCAACACTAACACAAGTGTGAAAAGTGGTTTTTCCACACTAATACAAGTGCAAAACTGGTTTCCTGCACCAACACAAGTGCGAAAAGTGGTTTTTCAACACTAACACAAGTGCGAAAAGTGGTTTTTCAACACTAACACAAGTGCGAAAAGTGTTTTTTCCACACTAATACAAGTGCAAAAGTGGTTTCCTGCACCAACACAAGTGCGAAAAGTGGTTTTTCAACACTAACCCAAGTGCGAAAAGGGGTTTTTCAACACTAACACAAGTGCGAAAAGTGGTTTTTCCACACTAATACAAGTGCGAAAAGTGGTTTTTCCACACTAATACAAGTGCAAAAGTGGTTTCCTGCACCAACACAAGTGCGAAAAGTGGTTTTTCAACACAAACACAAGTGCGAAAAGTGGTTTTTCAACACTATCACAAGTTCAAAAAGTGTTTTTTCCACACTAATACAAGTGCAAAAGTGGTTTCCTGCACCAACACAAGGGCGAAAAGTGGTTTTTCAACACTAACACAAGTGCGAAAAGTGGTTTTTCAACACTATCACAAGTGCAAAAAGTGTTTTTTCCACACTAATACAAGTGCACAAGTGGTTTCCTGCACCAACACAAGTGCGAAAAGTGGTTTTTCAACACTAACACAAGTGCGAAAAGTGTTTTTTCCACACTAATACAAGTGCAAAAGTGGTTTCCTGCACCCACACAAGTGCGAAAAGTGGTTTTTCAACACTACACAAGTGCGAAAAGGGGTTTTTCAACACTAACACAAGTGCGAAAAGTGGTTTTTCCACACTAATACAAGTGCGAAAAGTGGTTTTTCCACACTAATACAAGTGCAAAAGTGGTTTCCTGCACCAACACAAGTGCGAAAAGTGGTTTTTCAACACTAACACAAGTGTGAAAAGTGGTTTTTCAACACTAACACAAGTGCGAAAAGTGGTTTTTCAACACTAACACAAGTGCGAAAAGTGGTTTTTCCACACTAATACAAGTGCGCAAAGTGGTTTTTCCACACTAATACAAGTGCAAAAGTGGTTTCCTGCACCAACACAAGTGCGAAAAGTGGTTTTTCAACACTAACACAAGTGTGAAAAGTGGTTTTTCAACACTAACACAAGTGCGAAAAGTGGTTTTTCAACACTATCACAAGTGCAAAAAGTGTTTTTTCCACACTAATACAAGTGCAAAAGTGGTTTCCTGCACCAACACAAGTGCGAAAAGTGGTTTTTCAACACTAACACAAGTGCGAAAAGTGGTTTTTCAACACTATCACAAGTGCACAAAGTGGTTTTTCCACACTAATACAAGTGCAAAATTGATTTCCTGCACCAACACAAGTGCGAAAAGTGGTTTTTCAACACTAACACAAGTGCGAAAAGTGGTTTTTCAACACTAACACAAGTGCAAAAAGTGTTTTTTCCACACTAATACAAGTGCGAAAAGTGGTTTCCTTCACTAACACAAGTGCAAAAAGTGGTTTTTCAACACTAACACAAGTGCGAAAAGTGGTTTCCTTCACCAACACCAGTGCGAAAAGTGGTTTTTCAACATTAACACAAGTGCGAAAAGTGGTTTTTTCCACACTAATACAAGTGCAAAAGTGGTTTCCTGCACCAACACAAGTGCGAAAAGTGGTTTTTCAACACGAACACAAGTGCGAAAAGTGGTTTTTCAACACTAACACAAGTGCGAAAAGTGGTTTTTCAACACTATCACAAGTGCAAAAAGTGTTTTTTCCACACTAATACAAGTGCAAAAGTGGTTTCCTGCACCAACACAAGTGCGAAAAGTGGTTTTTCAACACTAACACAAGTGCGAAAAGTGGTTTTTCAACACTAACACAAGTGTGAAAAGTGGTTTTTCCACACTAATACAAGTGCAAAACTGGTTTCCTGCACCAACACAAGTGCGAAAAGTGGTTTTTCAACACAAACACAAGTGCGAAAAGTGGTTTTTCAACACTATCACAAGTGCAAAAAGTGTTTTTTCCACACTAATACAAGTGCAAAAGTGGTTTCCTGCACCAACACAAGGGCGAAAAGTGGTTTTTCAACAGCTAACACAAGTGCGAAAAGTGGTTTTTCAACACTAACACAAGTGCGAAAAGTGGTTTTTCAACACTAACACAAGTGCGAAAAGTGGTTTTTCCACACTAATACAAGTACAAAAGTGGTTTCCTGCACCAACACGAGTGCGAAAAGTGGTTTTTCAACAATATCACAAGTGCAAAAAAGTGTTTTTTCCACACTAATACAAGTGCAAAAGTGGTTTCCTGCACCAACACAAGGGCGAAAAGTGGTTTTTCAACACTAACACAAGTGCGAAAAGTGGTTTTTCAACACTAACACAAGTGTGAAAAGTGGTTTTTTCCACACTAATACAAGTGCAAAACTGGTTTCCTGCACCAACACAAGTGCGAAAAGTGGTTTTTCAACACGAACACAAGTGCGAAAAGTGGTTTTTCAACACTAACACAAGTGCGAAAAGTGTTTTTTCCACACTAATACAAGTGCAAAAGTGGTTTCCTGCACCCACACAAGTGCGAAAAGTGGTTTTTCAACACTACACAAGTGCGAAAAGGGGTTTTTCAACACTAACACAAGTGCGAAAAGTGGTTTTTCCACACTAATACAAGTGCGAAAAGTGGTTTTTCCACACTAATACAAGTGCAAAAGTGGTTTCCTGCACCAACACAAGTGCGAAAAGTGGTTTTTCAACACGAACACAAGTGCGAAAAGTGGTTTTTCCACACTATCACAAGTGCAAAAAGTGTTTTTTCCACACTAATACAAGTGCAAAAGTGGTTTCCTGCACCAACACAAGGGCGAAAAGTGGTTTTTCAACACTAACACAAGTGCGAAAAGTGGTTTTTCAACACTAACACAAGTACGAAAAGTGGTTTTTCCACACTAATACAAGTGCAAAAATGGTTTCCTGCACCAACACAAGTGCAAAAAGTGGTTTTTCAACACTATCACAAGTGCAAAAAGTGGTTTTTCCACACTAATACAAGTGCGAAAAGTGGTTTTCCCACACTAATACAAGTGCAAAAGTGGTTTCCTGCACCAACACAAGTGCAAAAAGTGGTTTTTCAACACTAACACAAGTGCGAAAAGTGGTTTTTCAACACTATCACAAGTGCAAAAAGTGGTTTTTCAACACTAACACAAGTGCGAAAAGTGGTTTTTCCACACTAATACAAGTGCAAAAGTGGTTTCCTTCACCAAGACCAGTGCGAACAGTGGGTTTTCTACACTAACACAAGTGCGAAAAGTGGTTTCCTTCACCAACACCAGTGCGAAAAGTGGTTTTTCAACACTAACACAAGTGCGAAAAGTGGTTTCCTTCACGAACACGTGCGAAAAGTGGGTTTTCAACACTAACCCAAGTGCGAAAAGTGGTTTCCTTCACCAACACCAGTGCGAAAAGTGGTTTTTCAACACTAACACAAGTGCAAAAAGTGGTTTCCTTCACGAAACCGTGTGCAAAAAGTGGGTTTTCAACACTAACACAAGTGCGAAAAGTGTTTTTTTCAACACTAACGCAAGTGTGAAAAGTGGTTTTTCAACACTATCACAAGTGCAAAATGTCTTTTTTCCACACCAACACAAGTGCGAAAAGTGGTTTTTCAACACTAACACAAGTGCGAAAAGTGGTTTCCTTCACTAACACAAGTCCGAAAAGTGGTTTTTCAACACTAACACAAGTGCGAAAAGTGGTTTTTCAACACTATCACAAGTGCAAAAAGTGTTTTTTCCACACTAATACAAGTGCAAAAGTGGTTTCCTGCACCAACACAAGTGCGAAAAGTGGTTTTTCAACACTAACACAAGTGCGAAAAGTGGTTTTTCAACACTAACACAAGTGTGAAAAGTGGTTTTTCCACACTAATACAAGTGCAAAACTGGTTTCCTGCACCAACACAAGTGCGAAAAGTGGTTTTTCAACACAAACACAAGTGCGAAAAGTGGTTTTTCAACACTATCACAAGTGCAAAAAGTGTTTTTTCCACACTAATACAAGTGCAAAAGTGGTTTCCTGCACCAACACAAGGGCGAAAAGTGGTTTTTCAACACTAACACAAGTGCGAAAAGTGGTTTTTCAACACTAACACAAGTGCGAAAAGTGGTTTTTCAACACTAACACAAGTGCGAAAAGTGGTTTTTCCACACTAATACAAGTACAAAAGTGGTTTCCTGCACCAACACGAGTGCGAAAAGTGGTTTTTCAACACTAACACAAGTGCAAAAGTGGTTTCCTGCACCAACACAAGTGCGAAAAGTGGTTTTTCAACACTAACACAAGTGCGAAAAGTGGTTTTTCAACACTAACACAAGTGCGAAAAGTGGTTTTTCAACACTAACACAAGTGCGAAAAGTGGTTTTTCAACACTAACACAAGTGCGAAAAGTGGTTTTTCCACACTAATACAAGTGCGCAAAGTGGTTTTTCCACACTAATACAAGTGCAAAAGTGGTTTCCTGCACCAACACAAGTGCGAAAAGTGGTTTTTCAACACTAACACAAGTGCGAAAAGTGGTTTTTCAACACTAACACAAGTGCGAAAAGTGGTTTTTCAACACTATCACAAGTGCAAAAAGTGGTTTTTCAACACTATCACAAGTGCACAAAGTGGTTTTTCCACACTAATACAAGTGCAAAATTGATTTCCTGCACCAACACAAGTGCGAAAAGTGGTTTTTCAACACTAACACAAGTGCGAAAAGTGGTTTTTCAACACTAACACAAGTGCGAAAAGTGGTTTTTCAACAATATCACAAGTGCAAAAAGTGTTTTTTCCACACTAATACAAGTGCAAAAGTGGTTTCCTGCACCAACACAAGTGCGAAAAGTGTTTTTCAACACTAACACAGGTGCGAAAAGTGGTTTTTCAACATTAACACAAGTGCGAAAGTGGTTTTTCCACACTAATACAAGTGCAAAAGTGGTTTCCTGCACCAACACAAGTGCAAAAAGTGGTTTTTCAACACTAACACAAGTGCGAAAAGTGGTTTTTCAACACTAACACAAGTGCGAAAAATGGTTTTTCAACACTATCACAAGTGCAAAAAGTGTTTTTTCCACACTAATACAAGTGCAAAAGTGGTTTCCTGCACCAACACAAGTGCGAAAAGTGGTTTTTCAACACTAACACAAGTGCGAAAAGTGGTTTTTCAACACTAACACAAGTGTGAAAAGTGGTTTTTCCACACTAATACAAGTGCAAAACTGGTTTCCTGCACCAACACAAGTGCGAAAAGTGGTTTTTCAACACTAACACAAGTGCGAAAAGTGGTTTTTCAACACTAACACAAGTGCGAAAAGTGTTTTTTCCACACTAATACAAGTGCAAAAGTGGTTTCCTGCACCAACACAAGTGCGAAAAGTGGTTTTTCAACACTAACCCAAGTGCGAAAAGGGGTTTTTCAACACTAACACAAGTGCGAAAAGTGGTTTTTCCACACTAATACAAGTGCGAAAAGTGGTTTTTCCACACTAATACAAGTGCAAAAGTGGTTTCCTGCACCAACACAAGTGCGAAAAGTGGTTTTTCAACACAAACACAAGTGCGAAAAGTGGTTTTTCAACACTATCACAAGTTCAAAAAGTGTTTTTTCCACACTAATACAAGTGCAAAAGTGGTTTCCTGCACCAACACAAGGGCGAAAAGTGGTTTTTCAACACTAACACAAGTGCGAAAAGTGGTTTTTCAACACTATCACAAGTGCAAAAAGTGTTTTTTCCACACTAATACAAGTGCACAAGTGGTTTCCTGCACCAACACAAGTGCGAAAAGTGGTTTTTCAACACTAACACAAGTGCGAAAAGTGTTTTTTCCACACTAATACAAGTGCAAAAGTGGTTTCCTGCACCCACACAAGTGCGAAAAGTGGTTTTTCAACACTACACAAGTGCGAAAAGGGGTTTTTCAACACTAACACAAGTGCGAAAAGTGGTTTTTCCACACTAATACAAGTGCGAAAAGTGGTTTTTCCACACTAATACAAGTGCAAAAGTGGTTTCCTGCACCAACACAAGTGCGAAAAGTGGTTTTTCAACACTAACACAAGTGTGAAAAGTGGTTTTTCAACACTAACACAAGTGCGAAAAGTGGTTTTTCAACACTAACACAAGTGCGAAAAGTGGTTTTTCCACACTAATACAAGTGCGCAAAGTGGTTTTTCCACACTAATACAAGTGCAAAAGTGGTTTCCTGCACCAACACAAGTGCGAAAAGTGGTTTTTCAACACTAACACAAGTGTGAAAAGTGGTTTTTCAACACTAACACAAGTGCGAAAAGTGGTTTTTCAACACTATCACAAGTGCAAAAAGTGTTTTTTCCACACTAATACAAGTGCAAAAGTGGTTTCCTGCACCAACACAAGTGCGAAAAGTGGTTTTTCAACACTAACACAAGTGCGAAAAGTGGTTTTTCAACACTATCACAAGTGCACAAAGTGGTTTTTCCACACTAATACAAGTGCAAAATTGATTTCCTGCACCAACACAAGTGCGAAAAGTGGTTTTTCAACACTAACACAAGTGCGAAAAGTGGTTTTTCAACACTAACACAAGTGCAAAAAGTGTTTTTTCCACACTAATACAAGTGCGAAAAGTGGTTTCCTTCACTAACACAAGTGCAAAAAGTGGTTTTTCAACACTAACACAAGTGCGAAAAGTGGTTTCCTTCACCAACACCAGTGCGAAAAGTGGTTTTTCAACATTAACACAAGTGCGAAAAGTGGTTTTTTCCACACTAATACAAGTGCAAAAGTGGTTTCCTGCACCAACACAAGTGCGAAAAGTGGTTTTTCAACACGAACACAAGTGCGAAAAGTGGTTTTTCAACACTAACACAAGTGCGAAAAGTGGTTTTTCAACACTATCACAAGTGCAAAAAGTGTTTTTTCCACACTAATACAAGTGCAAAAGTGGTTTCCTGCACCAACACAAGTGCGAAAAGTGGTTTTTCAACACTAACACAAGTGCGAAAAGTGGTTTTTCAACACTAACACAAGTGTGAAAAGTGGTTTTTCCACACTAATACAAGTGCAAAACTGGTTTCCTGCACCAACACAAGTGCGAAAAGTGGTTTTTCAACACAAACACAAGTGCGAAAAGTGGTTTTTCAACACTATCACAAGTGCAAAAAGTGTTTTTTCCACACTAATACAAGTGCAAAAGTGGTTTCCTGCACCAACACAAGGGCGAAAAGTGGTTTTTCAACACTAACACAAGTGCGAAAAGTGGTTTTTCAACACTAACACAAGTGCGAAAAGTGGTTTTTCAACACTAACACAAGTGCGAAAAGTGGTTTTTCCACACTAATACAAGTACAAAAGTGGTTTCCTGCACCAACACGAGTGCGAAAAGTGGTTTTTCAACACTAACACAAGTGCAAAATTGGTTTCCTGCACCAACACAAGTGTGAAAAGTGGTTTTTCAACACTAACACAAGTGCGAAAAGTGGTTTTTCAACACTAACACAAGTGCGAAAAGTGGTTTTTCAACACTAACACAAGTGCGAAAAGTGGTTTTTCCACACTAATACAAGTGCGCAAAGTGGTTTTTCCACACTAATACAAGTGCAAAAGTGGTTTCCTGCACCAACACAAGTGCGAAAAGTGGTTTTTCAACACTAACACAAGTGCGAAAAGTGGTTTTTCAACACTAACACAAGTGCGAAAAGTGGTTTTTCAACACTATCACAAGTGCAAAAAGTGTTTTTTCCACACTAATACAAGTGCAAAAGTGGTTTCCTGCACCAACACAAGTGCGAAAAGTGGTTTTTCAACACTAACACAAGTGCGAAAAGTGGTTTTTCAACACTATCACAAGTGCACAAAGTGGTTTTTCCACACTAATACAAGTGCAAAATTGATTTCCTGCACCAACACAAGTGCGAAAAGTGGTTTTTCAACACTAACACAAGTGCGAAAAGTGGTTTTTCAACACTAACACAAGTGCGAAAAGTGGTTTTTCAACAATATCACAAGTGCAAAAAGTGTTTTTTCCACACTAATACAAGTGCAAAAGTGGTTTCCTGCACCAACACAAGTGCGAAAAGTGTTTTTCAACACTAACACAGGTGCGAAAAGTGGTTTTTCAACATTAACACAAGTGCGAAAGTGGTTTTTCCACACTAATACAAGTGTAAAAGTGGTTTCCTGCACCAACACAAGTGCGAAAAGTGGTTTTTCAACACTAACACAAGTGCGAAAAGTGGTTTTTCAACACTAACACAAGTGCGAAAAATGGTTTTTCAACACTATCACAAGTGCAAAAAGTGTTTTTTCCACACTAATACAAGTGCAAAAGTGGTTTCCTGCACCAACACAAGTGCGAAAAGTGGTTTTTCAACACTAACACAAGTGCGAAAAGTGGTTTTTCAACACTAACACAAGTGTGAAAAGTGGTTTTTCCACACTAATACAAGTGCAAAACTGGTTTCCTGCACCAACACAAGTGCGAAAAGTGGTTTTTCAACACTAACACAAGTGCGAAAAGTGGTTTTTCAACACTAACACAAGTGCGAAAAGTGTTTTTTCCACACTAATACAAGTGCAAAAATGGTTTCCTGCACCAACACAAGTGCGAAAAGTGGTTTTTCAACACTAACACAAGTGCGAAAAGGGGTTTTTCAACACTAATACAAGTGCGAAAAGTGGTTTTTCCACACTAATACAAGTGCAAAAGTGGTTTCCTGCACCAACACAAGTGCGAAAAGTGGTTTTTCAACACTAACACAAGTGCGAAAAGTGGTTTTTCCACACTAATACAAGTGCGAAAAGTGGTTTTTCCACACTAATACAAGTGCAAAAGTGGTTTCCTGCACCAACACAAGTGCGAAAAGTGGTTTTTCAACACAAACACAAGTGCAAAAAGTGGTTTTTCAACACTATCACAAGTTCAAAAAGTGTATTTTCCACACTAATACAAGTGCAAAAGTGGTTTCCTGCACCAACACAAGGGCGAAAAGTGGTTTTTCAACACTAACACAAGTGCGAAAAGTGGTTTTTCAACACTATCACAAGTGCAAAAAGTGTTTTTTCCACACTAATACAAGTGCACAAGTGGTTTCCTGCACCAACACAAGTGCGAAAAGTGGTTTTTCAACACTAACACAAGTGCGAAAAGTGTTTTTTCAACACTATCACAAGTGCAAAAAGTGTTTTTTCCACACTAATACAAGTGCACAAGTGGTTTCCTGCACCAACACAAGTGCGAAAAGTGGTTTTTCAACACTAACACAAGTGTGCAAAGTGGTTTTTCCACACTAATACATGTGCAAAAGTGGTTTCCTGCACCAACACAAGTGCGAAAAGTGGTTTTTCAACACTAACACAAGTGCGAAAAGTGGTTTTTCAACACTATCACAAGTGCAAAAAGTGTTTTTTCCACACTAATACAAGTGCACAAGTGGTTTCCTGCACCAACACAAGTGCGAAAAGTGGTTTTTCAACACTAACACAAGTGCAAAATTGGTTTCCTGCACCAACACAAGTGCGAAAAGTGGTTTTTCAACACTAACACAAGTGCGAAAAGTGGTTTTTCAACACTAACACAAGTGCGAAAAGTGGTTTTTCAACACTAACACAAGTGCGAAAAGTGGTTTTTCCACACTAATACAAGTGCGCAAAGTGGTTTTTCCACACTAATACAAGTGCAAAAGTGGTTTCCTGCACCAACACAAGTGCGAAAAGTGGTTTTTCAACACTAACACAAGTGCGAAAAGTGGTTTTTCAACACTAACACAAGTGCGAAAAGTGGTTTTTCAACACTATCACAAGTGCAAAAAGTGTTTTTTCCACACTAATACAAGTGCAAAAGTGGTTTCCTGCACCAACACAAGTGCGAAAAGTGGTTTTTCAACACTAACACAAGTGCGAAAAGTGGTTTTTCAACACTATCACAAGTGCACAAAGTGGTTTTTCCACACTAATACAAGTGCAAAATTGATTTCCTGCACCAACACAAGTGCGAAAAGTGGTTTTTCAACACTAACACAAGTGCGAAAAGTGGTTTTTCAACACTAACACAAGTGCGAAAAGTGGTTTTTCAACAATATCACAAGTGCAAAAAGTGTTTTTTCCACACTAATACAAGTGCAAAAGTGGTTTCCTGCACCAACACAAGTGCGAAAAGTGTTTTTCAACACTAACACAGGTGCGAAAAGTGGTTTTTCAACATTAACACAAGTGCGAAAGTGGTTTTTCCACACTAATACAAGTGTAAAAGTGGTTTCCTGCACCAACACAAGTGCGAAAAGTGGTTTTTCAACACTAACACAAGTGCGAAAAGTGGTTTTTCAACACTAACACAAGTGCGAAAAATGGTTTTTCAACACTATCACAAGTGCAAAAAGTGTTTTTTCCACACTAATACAAGTGCAAAAGTGGTTTCCTGCACCAACACAAGTGCGAAAAGTGGTTTTTCAACACTAACACAAGTGCGAAAAGTGGTTTTTCAACACTAACACAAGTGTGAAAAGTGGTTTTTCCACACTAATACAAGTGCAAAACTGGTTTCCTGCACCAACACAAGTGCGAAAAGTGGTTTTTCAACACTAACACAAGTGCGAAAAGTGGTTTTTCAACACTAACACAAGTGCGAAAAGTGTTTTTTCCACACTAATACAAGTGCAAAAATGGTTTCCTGCACCAACACAAGTGCGAAAAGTGGTTTTTCAACACTAACACAAGTGCGAAAAGGGGTTTTTCAACACTAACACAAGTGCGAAAAGTGGTTTTTCCACACTAATACAAGTGCGAAAAGTGGTTTTTCCACACTAATACAAGTGCAAAAGTGGTTTCCTGCACCAACACAAGTGCGAAAAGTGGTTTTTCAACACAAACACAAGTGCGAAAAGTGGTTTTTCAACACTATCACAAGTTCAAAAAGTGTATTTTCCACACTAATACAAGTGCAAAAGTGGTTTCCTGCACCAATACAAGGGCGAAAAGTGGTTTTTCAACACTAACACAAGTGCGAAAAGTGGTTTTTCAACACTATCACAAGTGCAAAAAGTGTTTTTTCCACACTAATACAAGTGCACAAGTGGTTTCCTGCACCAACACAAGTGCGAAAAGTGGTTTTTCAACACTAACACAAGTGCGAAAAGTGTTTTTTCAACACTATCACAAGTGCAAAAAGTGTTTTTTCCACACTAATACAAGTGCACAAGTGGTTTCCTGCACCAACACAAGTGCGAAAAGTGGTTTTTCAACACTAACACAAGTGTGCAAAGTGGTTTTTCCACACTAATACATGTGCAAAAGTGGTTTCCTGCACCAACACAAGTGCGAAAAGTGGTTTTTCAACACTAACACAAGTGCGAAAAGTGGTTTTTCAACACTATCACAAGTGCAAAAAGTGTTTTTTCCACACTAATACAAGTGCACAAGTGGTTTCCTGCACCAACACAAGTGCGAAAAGTGGTTTTTCAACACTAACACTAGTGCGAAAAGTGGTTTTTCAACACTAACACAAGTGCGAAAAGTGGTTTTTCAACACTAACACAAGTGCGAAAAGTGGTTTTTCCACACTAATACAAGTGCAAAAGTGGTTTCCTGCACCAACACAAGTGCAAAAAGTGGTTTTTCAACACTAACACAAGTGCGAAAAGTGGTTTTTCAACACTAACACAAGTGCGAAAAGTGGTTTTCCAACAATATCACAAGTGCAAAAAGTGTTTTTTCCACACTAATACAAGTGCAAAAGTGGTTTCCTGCACCAACACAAGTGCGAAAAGTGTTTTTCAACACTAACACAGGTGTGAAAAGTGGTTTTTCAACATTAACACAAGTGCGAAAAGTGGTTTTTCCACACTAATACAAGTGCAAAAGTGGTTTTTCAACACTAACACAAGTGCGAAAAGTGGTTTTTCAACACTAACACAAGTGCGAAAAGTGGTTTTTCAACACTAACACAGGTGCGAAAAGTGGTTTTTCAACACCAACACAAGTGCGAAAAGTGGTTTTTCAACACTAACACAAGTGCGAAAAGTGGTTTTTCCACACTAATACAAGTGCAAAAGTGGTTTCCTGCCCCAACACAAGTGCGAAAAGTGGTTTTTCAACACTAACACAAGTGCGAAAAGTGGTTTTTCAACACTATCACAAGTGCAAAAAGTTGTTTTTCCACACTAATGCAAGTGCAAAAGTGGTTTCCTGCACCAACACAAGTGCGAAAAGTGGTTTTTCAACACTAACACAGGTGCGAAAAGTGGTTTTTCAACACTAACACAAGTGCGAAAAGTGATTTTTCCACACTAATGCAAGTGCAAAAGTGGTTTCCTGCACCAACACAAGTGCGAAAAGTGGTTTTTCAACACTAACACAAGTGCGAAAAGTGGTTTTTCAACACTAACACAAGTGCGAAAAGTGGTTTTTCCACACTAATACAAGTGCGCAAAGTGGTTTTTCCACACTAATACAATTGCAAAAGTGGTTTCCTGCACCAACACAAGTGCGAAAAGTGGTTTTTCAACACTAACACAAGTGCGAAAAGTGGTTTTTCAACACTATCACAAGTGCAAAAAGTGTTTTTTCCACACTAATACAAGTGCACAAGTGGTTTCCTGCACCAACACAAGTGCGAAAAGTGGTTTTTCAACACTAACACAAGTGCGAAAAGTGGTTTTTCAACACTAACACAAGTGCAAAAAGTGGTTTTTCCACACTAATACAAGTGCAATAGTGGTTTCCTGCACCAACACAAGTGCGAAAAGTGGTTTTTCAACAATAACACAAGTGCGAAAAGTGATTTTTCAACACTAACACAAGTGCGAAAAGTGGTTTTCCAACAATATCACAAGTGCAAAAAGTGTTTTTTCCACACTAATACAAGTGCAAAAGTGGTTTCCTGCACCAACACAAGTGCGAAAAGTGTTTTTCAACACTAACACAGGTGCGAAAAGTGGTTTTTCAACACTAACACAAGTGCGAAAAGTGGTTTTTCCACACTAATACAAGTGCAAAAGTGGTTTCCTGCACCAACACAAGTGCGAAAAGTGGTTTTTCAACACTAACACAAGTGCGAAAAGTGGTTTTTCAACACTAACACAAGTGCGAAAGGTGGTTTTTCAACACTATCACAAGTGCAAAAAGTGTTTTTTCCACACTAATACAAGTGCAAAAGTGGTTTCCTGCACCAACACAAGGGCGAAAAGTGGTTTTTCAACACTAACACAAGTGCGAAAAGTGGTTTTTCAACACTAACACAAGTGCGAAAAGTGGTTTTTCCACACTAATACAAGTGCAAAACTGGTTTCCTGCACCAACACAAGTGCGAAAAGTGGTTTTTCAACACTAACACAAGTGCGAAAAGTGGTTTTTCAACACTAACACAAGTGCGAAAAGTGTTTTTTCCACACTAATACAAGTGCAAAAGTGGTTTCCTGCACCAACACAAGTGCGAAAAGTGGTTTTTCAACACTAACACAAGTGCAAAAGTGGTTTCCTGCACCAACACAAGTGCGAAAAGTGGTTTTTCAACACTAACACAAGTGCGAAAAGTGGTTTTTCAACACTAACACAAGTGCGAAAAGTGGTTTTTCAACACTAACACAAGTGCGAAAAGTGGTTTTTCCACACTAATACAAGTGCGCAAAGTGGTTTTTCCACACTAATACAAGTGCAAAAGTGGTTTCCTGCACCAACACAAGTGCGAAAAGTGGTTTTTCAACACTAACACAAGTGCGAAAAGTGGTTTTTCAACACTAACACAAGTGCGAAAAGTGGTTTTTCAACACTATCACAAGTGCAAAAAGTGTTTTTTCCACACTAATACAAGTGCAAAAGTGGTTTCCTGCATCAACACAACTGCGAAAAGTGGTTTTTCAACACTAACACAAGTGCGAAAAGTGGTTTTTCAACACTATCACAAGTGCACAAAGTGGTTTTTCCACACTAATACAAGTGCAAAATTGATATCCTGCACCAACACAAGTGCGAAAAGTGGTTTTTCAACACTAACACAAGTGCGAAAAGTGGTTTTTCAACACTAACACAAGTGCGAAAAGTGGTTTTTCAACAATATCACAAGTGCAAAAAGTGTTTTTTCCACACTAATACAAGTGCAAAAGTGGTTTCCTGCACCAACACAAGTGCGAAAAGTGTTTTTCAACACTAACACAGGTGCGAAAAGTGGTTTTTCAACATTAACACAAGTGCGAAAGTGGTTTTTCCACACTAATACAAGTGCAAAAGTGGTTTCCTGCTCCAACACAAGTGCAAAAAGTGGTTTTTCAACACTAACACAAGTGCGAAAAGTGGTTTTTCAACACTAACACAAGTGCGAAAAATGGTTTTTCAACACTATCACAAGTGCAAAAAGTGTTTTTTCCACACTAATACAAGTGCAAAAGTGGTTTCCTGCACCAACACAAGTGCGAAAAGTGGTTTTTCAACACTAACACAAGTGCGAAAAGTGGTTTTTCAACACTAACACAAGTGTGAAAAGTGGTTTTTCCACACTAATACAAGTGCAAAACTGGTTTCCTGCACCAACACAAGTGCGAAAAGTGGTTTTTCAACACTAACACAAGTGTGAAAAGTGGTTTTTCAACACTAACACAAGTGCGAAAAGTGTTTTTTCCACACTAATACAAGTGCAAAAGTGGTTTCCTGCACCAACACAAGTGCGAAAAGTGGTTTTTCAACACTAACACAAGTGCGAAAAGGGGTTTTTCAACACTAACACAAGTGCGAAAAGTGGTTTTTCCACACTAATACAAGTGCGAAAAGTGGTTTTTCCACACTAATACAAGTGCAAAAGTGGTTTCCTGCACCAACACAAGTGCGAAAAGTGGTTTTTCAACACAAACACAAGTGCGAAAAGTGGTTTTTCAACATTATCACAAGTTCAAAAAGTGCTTTTTCCACACTAATACAAGTGCAAAAGTGGTTTCCTGCACCAACACAGGGGCGAAAAGTGGTTTTTCAACACTAACACAAGTGCGAAAAGTGGTTTTTCAACACTATCACAAGTGCAAAAAGTGTTTTTTCCACACTAATACAAGTGCACAAGTGGTTTCCTGCACCAACACAAGTGCGAAAAGTGGTTTTTCAACACTAACACAAGTGCGAAAAGTGTTTTTTCCACACTAATACAAGTGCAAAAGTGGTTTCCTGCACCCACACAAGTGCGAAAAGTGGTTTTTCAACACTACACAAGTGCGAAAAGGGGTTTTTCAACACTAACACAAGTGCGAAAAGTGGTTTTTCCACACTAATACAAGTGCGAAAAGTGGTTTTTCCACACGAATACAAGTGCAAAAGTGGTTTCCTGCACCAACACAAGTGCGAAAAGTGGTTTTTCAACACGAACACAAGTGCGAAAAGTGGTTTTTCCACACTATCACAAGTGCAAAAAGTGTTTTTTCAACACTAACACAAGTGCAAAAGTGGTTTCCTGCACCAACACAAGTGCGAAAAGTGGTTTTTCAACACTAACACAAGTGTGAAAAGTGGTTTTTCAACACTAACACAAGTGCGAAAAGTGGTTTTTCAACACTAACACAATTGCGAAAAGTGGTTTTTCCACACTAATACAAGTGCGCAAAGTGGTTTTTCCACACTAATACAAGTGCAAAAGTGGTTTCCTGCACCAACACAAGTGCGAAAAGTGGTTTTTCAACACTAACACAAGTGCGAAAAGTGGTTTTTCAACACTAACACAAGTGCGAAAAGTGGTTTTTCAACACTATCACAAGTGCAAAAAGTGTTTTTTCCACACTAATACAAGTGCAAAAGTGGTTTCCTGCACCAACACAAGTGCAAAAAGTGGTTTTTCAACACTAACACAAGTGCGAAAAGTGGTTTTTCAACAATATCACAAGTGCAAAAAGTGTTTTTTCCACACTAATACAAGTGCAAAAGTGGTTTCCTGCACCAACACAAGTGCGAAAAGTGTTTTTCAACACTAACACAGGTGCGAAAAGTGGTTTTTCAACATTAACACAGGTGCGAAAGTGGTTTTTCCACACTAATACAAGTGCAAAAGTGGGTTCCTGCACCAACACAAGTGCGAAAAGTGGTTTTTCAACACTAACACAAGTGCGAAAAGTGGTTTTTCAACACTAACACAAGTGCGAAAAATGGTTTTTCAACACTATCACAAGCGCAAAAAGTGTTTTTTCCACACTAATACAAGTGCAAAAGTGGTTTCCTGCACCAACACAAGTGCAAAAAGTGGTTTTTCAACACTACACAAGTGCGAAAAGGGGTTTTTCAACACTAACACAAGTGCGAAAAGTGGTTTTTCCACACTAATACAAGTGCGAAAAGTGGTTTTTCCACACTAAGACAAGTGCAAAAGTGGTTTCCTGCACCAACACAAGTGCGAAAAGTGGTTTTTCAACACTAACACAAGTGCAAAAGTGGTTTCCTGCACCAACACAAATGCGAAAAGTGGTTTTTCAACACTAACACAAGTGCGAAAAGTGGTTTTTCAACACTAACACAAGTGCGAAAAGTGGTTTTTCAACACTAACACAAGTGCGAAAAGTGGTTTTTCCACACTAATACAAGTGCGCAAAGTGGTTTTTCCACACTAATACAAGTGCAAAAGTGGTTTCCTGCACCAACACAAGTGCGAAAAGTGGTTTTTCAACACTAACACAAGTGCGAAAAGTGGTTTTTCAACACTAACACAAGTGCGAAAAGTGGTTTTTCAACACTATCACAAGTGCAAAAAGTGTTTTTTCCACACTAATACAAGTGCAAAAGTGGTTTCCTGCACCAACACAACTGCGAAAAGTGGTTTTTCAACACTAACACAAGTGCGAAAAGTGGTTTTTCAACACTATCACAAGTGCACAAAGTGGTTTTTCCACACTAATACAAGTGCAAAATTGATTTCCTGCACCAACACAAGTGCGAAAAGTGGTTTTTCAACACTAACACAAGTGCGAAAAGTGGTTTTTCAACACTAACACAAGTGCGAAAAGTGGTTTTTCAACAATATCACAAGTGCAAAAAGTGTTTTTTCCACACTAATACAAGTGCAAAAGTGGTTTCCTGCACCAACACAAGTGCGAAAAGTGTTTTTCAACACTAACACAGGTGCGAAAAGTGGTTTTTCAACATTAACACAAGTGCGAAAGTGGTTTTTCCACACTAATACAAGTGCAAAAGTGGTTTCCTGCTCCAACACAAGTGCAAAAAGTGGTTTTTCAACACTAACACAAGTGCGAAAAGTGGTTTTTCAACACTAACACAAGTGCGAAAAATGGTTTTTCAACACTATCACAAGTGCAAAAAGTGTTTTTTCCACACTAATACAAGTGCAAAAGTGGTTTCCTGCACCAACACAAGTGCGAAAAGTGGTTTTTCAACACTAACACAAGTGCGAAAAGTGGTTTTTCAACACTAACACAAGTGTGAAAAGTGGTTTTTCCACACTAATACAAGTGCAAAACTGGTTTCCTGCACCAACACAAGTGCGAAAAGTGGTTTTTCAACACTAACACAAGTGCGAAAAGTGGTTTTTCAACACTAACACAAGTGCGAAAAGTGTTTTTTCCACACTAATACAAGTGCAAAAGTGGTTTCCTGCACCAACACAAGTGCGAAAAGTGGTTTTTCAACACTAACACAAGTGCGAAAAGGGGTTTTTCAACACTAACACAAGTGCGAAAAGTGGTTTTTCCACACTAATACAAGTGCGAAAAGTGGTTTTTCCACACTAATACAAGTGCAAAAGTGGTTTCCTGCACCAACACAAGTGCGAAAAGTGGTTTTTCAACACAAACACAAGTGCGAAAAGTGGTTTTTCAACATTATCACAAGTTCAAAAAGTGTTTTTTCCACACTAATACAAGTGCAAAAGTGGTTTCCTGCACCAACACAGGGGCGAAAAGTGGTTTTTCAACACTAACACAAGTGCGAAAAGTGGTTTTTCAACACTATCACAAGTGCAAAAAGTGTTTTTTCCACACTAATACAAGTGCACAAGTGGTTTCCTGCACCAACACAAGTGCGAAAAGTGGTTTTTCAACACTAACACAAGTGCGAAAAGTGTTTTTTCCACACTAATACAAGTGCAAAAGTGGTTTCCTGCACCCACACAAGTGCGAAAAGTGGTTTTTCAACACTACACAAGTGCGAAAAGGGGTTTTTCAACACTAACACAAGTGCGAAAAGTGGTTTTTCCACACTAATACAAGTGCGAAAAGTGGTTTTTCCACACGAATACAAGTGCAAAAGTGGTTTCCTGCACCAACACAAGTGCGAAAAGTGGTTTTTCAACACGAACACAAGTGCGAAAAGTGGTTTTTCCACACTACCACAAGTGCAAAAAGTGTTTTTTCAACACTAACACAAGTGCAAAAGTGGTTTCCTGCACCAACACAAGTGCGAAAAGTGGTTTTTCAACACTAACACAAGTGTGAAAAGTGGTTTTTCAACACTAACACAAGTGCGAAAAGTGGTTTTTCAACACTAACACAATTGCGAAAAGTGGTTTTTCCACACTAATACAAGTGCGCAAAGTGGTTTTTCCACACTAATACAAGTGCAAAAGTGGTTTCCTGCACCAACACAAGTGCGAAAAGTGGTTTTTCAACACTAACACAAGTGCGAAAAGTGGTTTTTCAACACTAACACAAGTGCGAAAAGTGGTTTTTCAACACTATCACAAGTGCAAAAAGTGTTTTTTCCACACTAATACAAGTGCAAAAGTGGTTTCCTGCACCAACACAAGTGCAAAAAGTGGTTTTTCAACACTAACACAAGTGCGAAAAGTGGTTTTTCAACAATATCACAAGTGCAAAAAGTGTTTTTTCCACACTAATACAAGTGCAAAAGTGGTTTCCTGCACCAACACAAGTGCGAAAAGTGTTTTTCAACACTAACACAGGTGCGAAAAGTGGTTTTTCAACATTAACACAGGTGCGAAAGTGGTTTTTCCACACTAATACAAGTGCAAAAGTGGGTTCCTGCACCAACACAAGTGCGAAAAGTGGTTTTTCAACACTAACACAAGTGCGAAAAGTGGTTTTTCAACACTAACACAAGTGCGAAAAATGGTTTTTCAACACTATCACAAGCGCAAAAAGTGTTTTTTCCACACTAATACAAGTGCAAAAGTGGTTTCCTGCACCAACACAAGTGCGAAAAGTGGTTTTTCAACACTAACACAAGTGCGAAAAGTGGTTTTTCAACACTAACACAAGTGTGAAAAGTGGTTTTTCCACACTAATACAAGTGCAAAACTGGTTTCCTGCACCAACACAAGTGCGAAAAGTGGTTTTTCAACACTAACACAAGTGCGAAAAGTGGTTTTTCAACACTAACACAAGTGCGAAAAGTGTTTTTTCCACACTAATACAAGTGCAAAAATGGTTTCCTGCACCAACACAAGTGCGAAAAGTGGTTTTTCAACACTAACACAAGTGCGAAAAGGGGTTTTTCAACACTAACACAAGTGCGAAAAGTGGTTTTTCCACACTAATACAAGTGCGAAAAGTGGTTTTTCCACACTAATACAAGTGCAAAAGTGGTTTCCTGCACCAACACAAGTGCGAAAAGTGGTTTTTCAACACAAACACAAGTGTGAAAAGTGGTTTTTCAACACTATCACAAGTTCAAAAAGTGTATTTTCCACACTAATACAAGTGCAAAAGTGGTTTCCTGCACCAACACAAGGGCGAAAAGTGGTTTTTCAACACTAACACAAGTGCAAAAAGTGGTTTTTAATAAAAAAAAACTAGTGCAAAAAGTGTTTTTTCCACACTAATACAAGTGCACAAGTGGTTTCCTGCACCAACACAAGTGCGAAAAGTGGTTTTTCAACACTAACACAAGTGCGAAAAGTGTTTTTTCAACACTATCACAAGTGCAAAAAGTGTTTTTTCCACACTAATACAAGTGCACAAGTGGTTTCCTGCACCAACACAAGTGCGAAAAGTGGTTTTTCAACACTAACACAAGTGTGCAAAGTGGTTTTTCCACACTAATACATGTGCAAAAGTGGTTTCCTGCACCAACACAAGTGCGAAAAGTGGTTTTTCAACACTAACACAAGTGCGAAAAGTGGTTTTTCAACACTATCACAAGTGCAAAAAGTGTTTTTTCCACACTAATACAAGTGCACAAGTGGTTTCCTGCACCAACACAAGTGCGAAAAGTGGTTTTTCAACACTAACACAAGTGCGAAAAGTGGTTTTTCAACACTAACACAAGTGCGAAAAGTGGTTTTTCAACACTAACACAAGTGCGATAAGTGGTTTTTCCACACTAATACAAGTGCAAAAGTGGTTTCCTGCACCAACACAAGTGCAAAAAGTGGTTTTTCAACACTAACACAAGTGCGAAAAGTGGTTTTTCAACACTAACACAAGTGCGAAAAGTGGTTTTCCAACAATATCACAAGTGCAAAAAGTGTTTTTTCCACACTAATACAAGTGCAAAAGTGGTTTCCTGCACCAACACAAGTGCGAAAAGTGTTTTTCAACACTAACACAGGTGTGAAAAGTGGTTTTTCAACATTAACACAAGTGCGAAAAGTGGTTTTTCCACACTAATACAAGTGCAAAAGTGGTTTTTCAACACTAACACAAGTGCGAAAAGTGGTTTTTCAACACTAACACAAGTGCGAAAAGTGGTTTTTCAACACTAACACAGGTGCGAAAAGTGGTTTTTCAACACCAACACAAGTGCGAAAAGTGGTTTTTCAACACTAACACAAGTGCGAAAAGTGGTTTTTCCACACTAATACAAGTGCAAAAGTGGTTTCCTGCCCCAACACAAGTGCGAAAAGTGGTTTTTCAACACTAACACAAGTGCGAAAAGTGGTTTTTCAACACTATCACAAGTGCAAAAAGTTGTTTTTTCAACACTAATGCAAGTGCAAAAGTGGTTTCCTGCACCAACACAAGTGCGAAAAGTGGTTTTTCAACACTAACACAGGTGCGAAAAGTGGTTTTTCAACACTAACACAAGGGCGAAAAGTGATTTTTCCACACTAATGCAAGTGCAAAAGTGGTTTCCTGCACCAACACAAGTGCGAAAAGTGGTTTTTCAACACTAACACAAGTGCGAAAAGTGGTTTTTCAACACTAACATAAGTGCGAAAAGTGGTTTTTCCACACTAATACAAGTGCGCAAAGTGGTTTTTCCACACTAATACAATTGCAAAAGTGGTTTCCTGCACCAACACAAGTGCGAAAAGTGGTTTTTCAACACTAACACAAGTGCGAAAAGTGGTTTTTCAACACTATCACAAGTGCAAAAAGTGTTTTTTCCACACTAATACAAGTGCACAAGTGGTTTCCTGCACCAACACAAGTGCGAAAAGTGGTTTTTCAACACTAACACAAGTGCGAAAAGTGGTTTTTCAACACTAACACAAGTGCAAAAAGTGGTTTTTCCACACTAATACAAGTGCAAAAGTGGTTTCCTGCACCAACACAAGTGCGAAAAGTGGTTTTTCAACAATAACACAAGTGCGAAAAGTGGTTTTTCAACACTAACACAAGTGCGAAAAGTGGTTTTCCAACAATATCACAAGTGCAAAAAGTGTTTTTTCCACACTAATACAAGTGCAAAAGTGGTTTCCTGCACCAACACAAGAGCGAAAAGTTTTTTTCAACACTAACACAGGTGCGAAAAGTGGTTTTTCAACACTAACACAAGTGCGAAAAGTGGTTTTTCCACACTAATACAAGTACAAAAGTGGTTTCCTGCACCAACACAAGTGCGAAAAGTGGTTTTTCAACACTAACACAAGTGCGAAAAGTGGTTTTTCAACACTAACACAAGTGCGAAAGGTGGTTTTTCAACACTATCACAAGTGCAAAAAGTGTTTTTTCCACACTAATACAAGTGCAAAAGTGGTTTCCTGCACCAACACAAGGGCGAAAAGTGGTTTTTCAACACTAACACAAGTGCGAAAAGTGGTTTTTCAACACTAACACAAGTGCGAAAAGTGGTTTTTCCACACTAATACAAGTGCAAAACTGGTTTCCTGCACCAACACAAGTGCGAAAAGTGGTTTTTCAACACTAACACAAGTGCGAAAATTGGTTTTTCAACACTAACACAAGTGCGAAAAGTGTTTTTTCCACACTAATACAAGTGCAAAAGTGGTTTCCTGCACCCACACAAGTGCAAAAAGTGGTTTTTCAACACTACACAAGTGCGAAAAGGGGTTTTTCAACACTAACACAAGTGCGAAAAGTGGTTTTTCCACACTAATACAAGTGCGAAAAGTGGTTTTTCCACACTAATACAAGTGCAAAAGTGGTTTCCTGCACCAACACAAGTGCGAAAAGTGGTTTTTCAACACGAACACAAGTGCAAAAGTGGTTTCCTGCACCAACACAAGTGCGAAAAGTGGTTTTTCAACACTAACACAAGTGCGAAAAGTGGTTTTTCAACACTAACACAAGTGCGAAAAGTGGTTTTTCAACACTAACACAAGTGCGAAAAGTGGTTTTTCCACACTAATACAAGTGCGCAAAGTGGTTTTTCCACACTAATACAAGTGCAAAAGTGGTTTCCTGCACCAACACAAGTGTGAAAAGTGGTTTTTCAACACTAACACAAGTGCGAAAAGTGGTTTTTCAACACTAACACAAGTGCGAAAAGTGGTTTTTCAACACTATCACAAGTGCAAAAAGTGTTTTTTCCACACTAATACAAGTGCAAAAGTGGTTTCCTGCACCAACACAACTGCGAAAAGTGGTTTTTCAACACTAACACAAGTGCGAAAAGTGGTTTTTCAACACTATCACAAGTGCACAAAGTGGTTTTTCCACACTAATGCAAGTGCAAAAGTGGTTTCCTGCACCAACACAAGTGCGAAAAGTGGTTTTTCAACACTAACACAGGTGCGAAAAGTGGTTTTTCAACACTAACACAAGGGCGAAAAGTGATTTTTCCACACTAATGCAAGTGCAAAAGTGGTTTCCTGCACCAACACAAGTGCGAAAAGTGGTTTTTCAACACTAACACAAGTGCGAAAAGTGGTTTTTCAACACTAACATAAGTGCGAAAAGTGGTTTTTCCACACTAATACAAGTGCGCAAAGTGGTTTTTCCACACTAATACAATTGCAAAAGTGGTTTCCTGCACCAACACAAGTGCGAAAAGTGGTTTTTCAACACTAACACAAGTGCGAAAAGTGGTTTTTCAACACTATCACAAGTGCAAAAAGTGTTTTTTCCACACTAATACAAGTGCACAAGTGGTTTCCTGCACCAACACAAGTGCGAAAAGTGGTTTTTCAACACTAACACAAGTGCGAAAAGTGGTTTTTCAACACTAACACAAGTGCAAAAAGTGGTTTTTCCA
Source organism: Myxine glutinosa (assembly GCF_964187855.1). Classification (NCBI taxonomy): domain Eukaryota; kingdom Metazoa; phylum Chordata; class Myxini; order Myxiniformes; family Myxinidae; genus Myxine; species Myxine glutinosa. The sequence goes on from NW_027616483.1 coordinate 255,555, forward strand.
CACTAATACAAGTGCAAAAGTGGTTTCCTGCACCAACACAAGTGCGAAAAGTGGTTTTTCAACAATAACACAAGTGCGAAAAGTGGTTTTTCAACACTAACACAAGTGCGAAAAGTGGTTTTCCAACAATATCACAAGTGCAAAAAGTGTTTTTTCCACACTAATACAAGTGCAAAAGTGGTTTCCTGCACCAACACAAGAGCGAAAAGTTTTTTTCAACACTAACACAGGTGCGAAAAGTGGTTTTTCAACACTAACACAAGTGCGAAAAGTGGTTTTTCCACACTAATACAAGTACAAAAGTGGTTTCCTGCACCAACACAAGTGCGAAAAGTGGTTTTTCAACACTAACACAAGTGCGAAAAGTGGTTTTTCAACACTAACACAAGTGCGAAAGGTGGTTTTTCAACACTATCACAAGTGCAAAAAGTGTTTTTTCCACACTAATACAAGTGCAAAAGTGGTTTCCTGCACCAACACAAGGGCGAAAAGTGGTTTTTCAACACTAACACAAGTGCGAAAAGTGGTTTTTCAACACTAACACAAGTGCGAAAAGTGGTTTTTCCACACTAATACAAGTGCAAAACTGGTTTCCTGCACCAACACAAGTGCGAAAAGTGGTTTTTCAACACTAACACAAGTGCGAAAAGTGGTTTTTCAACACTAACACAAGTGCGAAAAGTGTTTTTTCCACACTAATACAAGTGCAAAAGTGGTTTCCTGCACCCACACAAGTGCAAAAAGTGGTTTTTCAACACTACACAAGTGCGAAAAGGGGTTTTTCAACACTAACACAAGTGCGAAAAGTGGTTTTTCCACACTAATACAAGTGCGAAAAGTGGTTTTTCCACACTAATACAAGTGCAAAAGTGGTTTCCTGCACCAACACAAGTGCGAAAAGTGGTTTTTCAACACGAACACAAGTGCAAAAGTGGTTTCCTGCACCAACACAAGTGCGAAAAGTGGTTTTTCAACACTAACACAAGTGCGAAAAGTGGTATTTCAACACTAACACAAGTGCGAAAAATGGTTTTTCAACACTATCACAAGTGCGAAAAGTGTTTTTTCCACACTAATACAAGTGCAAAAGTGGTTTCCTGCACCAACACAAGTGCGAAAAGTGGTTTTTCAACACTAACACAAGTGCGAAAAGTGGTTTTTCAACACTAACACAAGTGTGAAAAGTGGTTTTTCCACACTAATACAAGTGCAAAACTGGTTTCCTGCACCAACACAAGTGCGAAAAGTGGTTTTTCAACACTAACACAAGTGCGAAAAGTGGTTTTTCAACACTAACACAAGTGCGAAAAGTGTTTTTCCACACTAATACAAGTGCAAAAATGGTTTCCTGCACCAACACAAGTGCGAAAAGTGGTTTTTCAACACTAACACAAGTGCGAAAAGGGGTTTTTCAACACTAACACAAGTGCGAAAAGTGGTTTTTCAACACTATCACAAGTGCAAAAAGTGTTTTTTCCACACTAATACAAGTGCAAAAGTGGTTTCCTGCACCAACACAAGTGCGAAAAGTGGTTTTTCAACACTATCACAAGTGCACAAAGTGGTTTTTCCACACTAATACAAGTGCAAAATTGATTTCCTGCACCAACACAAGTGCGAAACGTGGTTTTTCAACACTAACACAAGTGCGAAAAGTGGTTTTTCAACAATATCACAAGTGCAAAAAGTGTTTTTTCCACACTAATACAAGTGCAAAAGTGGTTTCCTGCACCAACACAAGTGCGAAAAGTGTTTTTCAACACTAACACAGGTGCGAAAAGTGGTTTTTCAACATTAACACAGGTGCGAAAGTGGTTTTTCCACACTAATACAAGTGCAAAAGTGGTTTCCTGCACCAACACAAGTGCGAAAAGTGGTTTTTCAACACTAACACAAGTGCGAAAAGTGGTTTTTCAACACTAACACAAGTGCGAAAAATGGTTTTTCAACACTATCACAAGTGCAAAAAGTGTTTTTTCCACACTAATACAAGTGCAAAAGTGGTTTCCTGCACCAACACAAGTGCAAAAAGTGGTTTTTCAACACTAACACAAGTGCGAAAAGTGGTTTTCCAACACTAACACAAGTGTGAAAAGTGGTTTTTCCACACTAATACAAGTGCAAAACTGGTTTCCTGCACCAACACAAGTGCGAAAAGTGTTTTTTCAACACTAACACAAGTGCGAAAAGTGGTTTTTCAACACTAACACAAGTGCGAAAAGTGTTTTTCCACACTAATACAAGTGCAAAAATGGTTTCCTGCACCAACACAAGTGCGAAAAGTGGTTTTTCAACACTAACACAAGTGCGAAAAGTGGTTTTTCAACACTAACACAAGTGCGAAAAGTGTTTTTTCCACACTAATACAAGTGCAAAAATGGTTTCCTGCACCAACACAAGTGCGAAAAGTGGTTTTTCAACACTAACACAAGTGCGAAAAGGGGTTTTTCAACACTAACACAAGTGCGAAAAGTGGTTTTTCCACACTAATACAAGTGCGAAAAGTGGTTTTTCCACACTAATACAAGTGCAAAAGTGGTTTCCTGCACCAACACAAGTGCGAAAAGTGGTTTTTCAACACAAACACAAGTGTGAAAAGTGGTTTTTCAACACTATCACAAGTTCAAAAAGTGTATTTTCCACACTAATACAAGTGCAAAAGTGGTTTCCTGCACCAACACAAGGGCGAAAAGTGGTTTTTCAACACTAACACAAGTGCAAAAAGTGGTTTTTAATAAAAAAAAACTAGTGCAAAAAGTGTTTTTTCCACACTAATACAAGTGCACAAGTGGTTTCCTGCACCAACACAAGTGCGAAAAGTGGTTTTTCAACACTAACACAAGTGCGAAAAGTGTTTTTTCAACACTATCACAAGTGCAAAAAGTGTTTTTTCCACACTAATACAAGTGCACAAGTGGTTTCCTGCACCAACACAAGTGCGAAAAGTGGTTTTTCAACACTAACACAAGTGTGCAAAGTGGTTTTTCCACACTAATACATGTGCAAAAGTGGTTTCCTGCACCAACACAAGTGCGAAAAGTGGTTTTTCAACACTAACACAAGTGCGAAAAGTGGTTTTTCAACACTATCACAAGTGCAAAAAGTGTTTTTTCCACACTAATACAAGTGCACAAGTGGTTTCCTGCACCAACACAAGTGCGAAAAGTGGTTTTTCAACACTAACACAAGTGCGAAAAGTGGTTTTTCAACACTAACACAAGTGCGAAAAGTGGTTTTTCAACACTAACACAAGTGCGATAAGTGGTTTTTCCACACTAATACAAGTGCAAAAGTGGTTTCCTGCACCAACACAAGTGCAAAAAGTGGTTTTTCAACACTAACACAAGTGCGAAAAGTGGTTTTTCAACACTAACACAAGTGCGAAAAGTGGTTTTCCAACAATATCACAAGTGCAAAAAGTGTTTTTTCCACACTAATACAAGTGCAAAAGTGGTTTCCTGCACCAACACAAGTGCGAAAAGTGTTTTTCAACACTAACACAGGTGTGAAAAGTGGTTTTTCAACATTAACACAAGTGCGAAAAGTGGTTTTTCCACACTAATACAAGTGCAAAAGTGGTTTTTCAACACTAACACAAGTGCGAAAAGTGGTTTTTCAACACTAACACAAGTGCGAAAAGTGGTTTTTCAACACTAACACAGGTGCGAAAAGTGGTTTTTCAACACCAACACAAGTGCGAAAAGTGGTTTTTCAACACTAACACAAGTGCGAAAAGTGGTTTTTCCACACTAATACAAGTGCAAAAGTGGTTTCCTGCCCCAACACAAGTGCGAAAAGTGGTTTTTCAACACTAACACAAGTGCGAAAAGTGGTTTTTCAACACTATCACAAGTGCAAAAAGTTGTTTTTTCAACACTAATGCAAGTGCAAAAGTGGTTTCCTGCACCAACACAAGTGCGAAAAGTGGTTTTTCAACACTAACACAGGTGCGAAAAGTGGTTTTTCAACACTAACACAAGGGCGAAAAGTGATTTTTCCACACTAATGCAAGTGCAAAAGTGGTTTCCTGCACCAACACAAGTGCGAAAAGTGGTTTTTCAACACTAACACAAGTGCGAAAAGTGGTTTTTCAACACTAACATAAGTGCGAAAAGTGGTTTTTCCACACTAATACAAGTGCGCAAAGTGGTTTTTCCACACTAATACAATTGCAAAAGTGGTTTCCTGCACCAACACAAGTGCGAAAAGTGGTTTTTCAACACTAACACAAGTGCGAAAAGTGGTTTTTCAACACTATCACAAGTGCAAAAAGTGTTTTTTCCACACTAATACAAGTGCACAAGTGGTTTCCTGCACCAACACAAGTGCGAAAAGTGGTTTTTCAACACTAACACAAGTGCGAAAAGTGGTTTTTCAACACTAACACAAGTGCAAAAAGTGGTTTTTCCACACTAATACAAGTGCAAAAGTGGTTTCCTGCACCAACACAAGTGCGAAAAGTGGTTTTTCAACAATAACACAAGTGCGAAAAGTGGTTTTTCAACACTAACACAAGTGCGAAAAGTGGTTTTCCAACAATATCACAAGTGCAAAAAGTGTTTTTTCCACACTAATACAAGTGCAAAAGTGGTTTCCTGCACCAACACAAGAGCGAAAAGTTTTTTTCAACACTAACACAGGTGCGAAAAGTGGTTTTTCAACACTAACACAAGTGCGAAAAGTGGTTTTTCCACACTAATACAAGTACAAAAGTGGTTTCCTGCACCAACACAAGTGCGAAAAGTGGTTTTTCAACACTAACACAAGTGCGAAAAGTGGTTTTTCAACACTAACACAAGTGCGAAAGGTGGTTTTTCAACACTATCACAAGTGCAAAAAGTGTTTTTTCCACACTAATACAAGTGCAAAAGTGGTTTCCTGCACCAACACAAGGGCGAAAAGTGGTTTTTCAACACTAACACAAGTGCGAAAAGTGGTTTTTCAACACTAACACAAGTGCGAAAAGTGGTTTTTCCACACTAATACAAGTGCAAAACTGGTTTCCTGCACCAACACAAGTGCGAAAAGTGGTTTTTCAACACTAACACAAGTGCGAAAATTGGTTTTTCAACACTAACACAAGTGCGAAAAGTGTTTTTTCCACACTAATACAAGTGCAAAAGTGGTTTCCTGCACCCACACAAGTGCAAAAAGTGGTTTTTCAACACTACACAAGTGCGAAAAGGGGTTTTTCAACACTAACACAAGTGCGAAAAGTGGTTTTTCCACACTAATACAAGTGCGAAAAGTGGTTTTTCCACACTAATACAAGTGCAAAAGTGGTTTCCTGCACCAACACAAGTGCGAAAAGTGGTTTTTCAACACGAACACAAGTGCAAAAGTGGTTTCCTGCACCAACACAAGTGCGAAAAGTGGTTTTTCAACACTAACACAAGTGCGAAAAGTGGTTTTTCAACACTAACACAAGTGCGAAAAGTGGTTTTTCAACACTAACACAAGTGCGAAAAGTGGTTTTTCCACACTAATACAAGTGCGCAAAGTGGTTTTTCCACACTAATACAAGTGCAAAAGTGGTTTCCTGCACCAACACAAGTGTGAAAAGTGGTTTTTCAACACTAACACAAGTGCGAAAAGTGGTTTTTCAACACTAACACAAGTGCGAAAAGTGGTTTTTCAACACTATCACAAGTGCAAAAAGTGTTTTTTCCACACTAATACAAGTGCAAAAGTGGTTTCCTGCACCAACACAACTGCGAAAAGTGGTTTTTCAACACTAACACAAGTGCGAAAAGTGGTTTTTCAACACTATCACAAGTGCACAAAGTGGTTTTTCCACACTAATGCAAGTGCAAAAGTGGTTTCCTGCACCAACACAAGTGCGAAAAGTGGTTTTTCAACACTAACACAGGTGCGAAAAGTGGTTTTTCAACACTAACACAAGGGCGAAAAGTGATTTTTCCACACTAATGCAAGTGCAAAAGTGGTTTCCTGCACCAACACAAGTGCGAAAAGTGGTTTTTCAACACTAACACAAGTGCGAAAAGTGGTTTTTCAACACTAACATAAGTGCGAAAAGTGGTTTTTCCACACTAATACAAGTGCGCAAAGTGGTTTTTCCACACTAATACAATTGCAAAAGTGGTTTCCTGCACCAACACAAGTGCGAAAAGTGGTTTTTCAACACTAACACAAGTGCGAAAAGTGGTTTTTCAACACTATCACAAGTGCAAAAAGTGTTTTTTCCACACTAATACAAGTGCACAAGTGGTTTCCTGCACCAACACAAGTGCGAAAAGTGGTTTTTCAACACTAACACAAGTGCGAAAAGTGGTTTTTCAACACTAACACAAGTGCAAAAAGTGGTTTTTCCACACTAATACAAGTGCAAAAGTGGTTTCCTGCACCAACACAAGTGCGAAAAGTGGTTTTTCAACAATAACACAAGTGCGAAAAGTGGTTTTTCAACACTAACACAAGTGCGAAAAGTGGTTTTCCAACAATATCACAAGTGCAAAAAGTGTTTTTTCCACACTAATACAAGTGCAAAAGTGGTTTCCTGCACCAACACAAGAGCGAAAAGTTTTTTTCAACACTAACACAGGTGCGAAAAGTGGTTTTTCAACACTAACACAAGTGCGAAAAGTGGTTTTTCCACACTAATACAAGTACAAAAGTGGTTTCCTGCACCAACACAAGTGCGAAAAGTGGTTTTTCAACACTAACACAAGTGCGAAAAGTGGTTTTTCAACACTAACACAAGTGCGAAAGGTGGTTTTTCAACACTATCACAAGTGCAAAAAGTGTTTTTTCCACACTAATACAAGTGCAAAAGTGGTTTCCTGCACCAACACAAGGGCGAAAAGTGGTTTTTCAACACTAACACAAGTGCGAAAAGTGGTTTTTCAACACTAACACAAGTGCGAAAAGTGGTTTTTCCACACTAATACAAGTGCAAAACTGGTTTCCTGCACCAACACAAGTGCGAAAAGTGGTTTTTCAACACTAACACAAGTGCGAAAAGTGGTTTTTCAACACTAACACAAGTGCGAAAAGTGTTTTTTCCACACTAATACAAGTGCAAAAGTGGTTTCCTGCACCCACACAAGTGCAAAAAGTGGTTTTTCAACACTACACAAGTGCGAAAAGGGGTTTTTCAACACTAACACAAGTGCGAAAAGTGGTTTTTCCACACTAATACAAGTGCGAAAAGTGGTTTTTCCACACTAATACAAGTGCAAAAGTGGTTTCCTGCACCAACACAAGTGCGAAAAGTGGTTTTTCAACACGAACACAAGTGCAAAAGTGGTTTCCTGCACCAACACAAGTGCGAAAAGTGGTTTTTCAACACTAACACAAGTGCGAAAAGTGGTATTTCAACACTAACACAAGTGCGAAAAATGGTTTTTCAACACTATCACAAGTGCGAAAAGTGTTTTTTCCACACTAATACAAGTGCAAAAGTGGTTTCCTGCACCAACACAAGTGCGAAAAGTGGTTTTTCAACACTAACACAAGTGCGAAAAGTGGTTTTTCAACACTAACACAAGTGTGAAAAGTGGTTTTTCCACACTAATACAAGTGCAAAACTGGTTTCCTGCACCAACACAAGTGCGAAAAGTGGTTTTTCAACACTAACACAAGTGCGAAAAGTGGTTTTTCAACACTAACACAAGTGCGAAAAGTGTTTTTCCACACTAATACAAGTGCAAAAATGGTTTCCTGCACCAACACAAGTGCGAAAAGTGGTTTTTCAACACTAACACAAGTGCGAAAAGGGGTTTTTCAACACTAACACAAGTGCGAAAAGTGGTTTTTCAACACTATCACAAGTGCAAAAAGTGTTTTTTCCACACTAATACAAGTGCAAAAGTGGTTTCCTGCACCAACACAAGTGCGAAAAGTGGTTTTTCAACACTATCACAAGTGCACAAAGTGGTTTTTCCACACTAATACAAGTGCAAAATTGATTTCCTGCACCAACACAAGTGCGAAACGTGGTTTTTCAACACTAACACAAGTGCGAAAAGTGGTTTTTCAACAATATCACAAGTGCAAAAAGTGTTTTTTCCACACTAATACAAGTGCAAAAGTGGTTTCCTGCACCAACACAAGTGCGAAAAGTGTTTTTCAACACTAACACAGGTGCGAAAAGTGGTTTTTCAACATTAACACAGGTGCGAAAGTGGTTTTTCCACACTAATACAAGTGCAAAAGTGGTTTCCTGCACCAACACAAGTGCGAAAAGTGGTTTTTCAACACTAACACAAGTGCGAAAAGTGGTTTTTCAACACTAACACAAGTGCGAAAAATGGTTTTTCAACACTATCACAAGTGCAAAAAGTGTTTTTTCCACACTAATACAAGTGCAAAAGTGGTTTCCTGCACCAACACAAGTGCAAAAAGTGGTTTTTCAACACTAACACAAGTGCGAAAAGTGGTTTTCCAACACTAACACAAGTGTGAAAAGTGGTTTTTCCACACTAATACAAGTGCAAAACTGGTTTCCTGCACCAACACAAGTGCGAAAAGTGTTTTTTCAACACTAACACAAGTGCGAAAAGTGGTTTTTCAACACTAACACAAGTGCGAAAAGTGTTTTTCCACACTAATACAAGTGCAAAAATGGTTTCCTGCACCAACACAAGTGCGAAAAGTGGTTTTTCAACACTAACACAAGTGCGAAAAGTGGTTTTTCAACACTATCACAAGTGCAAAAAGTGTTTTTTCCACACTAATACAAGTGCACAAGTGGTTTCCTGCACCAACACAAGTGCGAAAAGTGGTTTTTCAACACTATCACAAGTGCACAAAGTGGTTTTTCCACACTAATACAAGTGCAAAATTGATTTCCTGCACCAACACAAGTGCGAAAAGTGGTTTTTCAACACTAACACAAGTGCGAAAAGTGGTTTTTCAACAATATCACAAGTGCAAAAAGTGTTTTTTCCACACTAATACAAGTGCAAAAGTGGTTTCCTGCACCAACACAAGTGCGAAAAGTGTTTTTCAACACTAACACAGGTGCGAAAAGTGGTTTTTCAACATTAACACAGGTGCGAAAGTGGTTTTTCCACACTAATACAAGTGCAAAAGTGGTTTCCTGCACCAACACAAGTGCGAAAAGTGGTTTTTCAACACTAACACAAGTGCGAAAAGTGGTTTTTCAACACTAACACAAGTGCGAAAAATGGTTTTTCAACACTATCACAAGTGCAAAAAGTGTTTTTTCCACACTAATACAAGTGCAAAAGTGGTTTCCTGCACCAACACAAGTGCAAAAAGTGGTTTTTCAACACTAACACAAGTGCGAAAAGTGGTTTTCCAACACTAACACAAGTGTGAAAAGTGGTTTTTCCACACTAATACAAGTGCAAAACTGGTTTCCTGCACCAACACAAGTGCGAAAAGTGGTTTTTCAACACTAACACAAGTGCGAAAAGTGGTTTTTCAACACTAACACAAGTGCGAAAAGTGTTTTTCCACACTAATACAAGTGCAAAAATGGTTTCCTGCACCAACACAAGTGCGAAAAGTGGTTTTTCAACACTAACACAAGTGCGAAAAGGGGTTTTTCAACACTAACACAAGTGCGAAAAGTGGTTTTTCCACACTAATACAAGTGCGAAAAGTGGTTTTTCCACACTAATACAAGTGCAAAAGTGGTTTCCTGCACCAACACAAGTGCGAAAAGTGGTTTTTCAACACAAACACAAGTGCGAAAAGTGGTTTTTCAACACTATCACAAGTTCAAAAAGTGTATTTTCCACACTAATACAAGTGCAAAAGTGGTTTCCTGCACCAACACAAGGGCGAAAAGTGGTTTTTCAACACTAACACAAGTGCGAAAAGTGGTTTTTCAACACTATCACAAGTGCAAAAAGTGTTTTTTCCACACTAATACAAGTGCACAAGTGGTTTCCTGCACCAACACAAGTGCGAAAAGTGGTTTTTCAACACTAACACAAGTGCGAAAAGTGTTTTTTCAACACTATCACAAGTGCAAAAAGTGTTTTTTCCACACTAATACAAGTGCACAAGTGGTTTCCTGCACCAACACAAGTGCAAAAAGTGGTTTTTCAACACTAACACAAGTGTGCAAAGTGGTTTTTCCACACTAATACATGTGCAAAAGTGGTTTCCTGCACCAACACAAGTGCGAAAAGTGGTTTTTCAACACTAACACAAGTGCGAAAAGTGGTTTTTCAACACTATCACAAGTGCAAAAAGTGTTTTTTCCACACTAATACAAGTGCACAAGTGGTTTCCTGCACCAACACAAGTGCGAAAAGTGGTTTTTCAACACTAACACAAGTGCGAAAAGTGGTTTTTCAACACTAACACAAGTGCGAAAAGTGGTTTTTCAACACTAACACAAGTGCGAAAAGTGGTTTTTCCACACTAATACAAGTGCAAAAGTGGTTTCCTGCACCAACACAAGTGCGAAAAGTGGTTTTTCAACACTAACACAAGTGCGAAAAGTGGTTTTTCAACACTATCACAAGTGCAAAAAGTGTTTTTTCCACACTAATACAAGTGCAAAAGTGGTTTCCTGCACCAACACAAGTGCAAAAAGTGGTTTTTCAACACTAACACAAGTGCGAAAAGTGGTTTTCCAACACTAACACAAGTGTGAAAAGTGGTTTTTCAACACTATCACAAGTGCAAAAAGTGTTTTTTCCACACTAATACAAGTGCAAAAGTGGTTTCCTGCACCAACACAAGTGCAAAAAGTGGTTTTTCAACACTAACACAAGTGCGAAAAGTGGTTTTCCAACACTAACACAAGTGTGAAAAGTGGTTTTTCCACACTAATACAAGTGCAAAACTGGTTTCCTGCACCAACACAAGTGCGAAAAGTGGTTTTTCAACACTAACACAAGTGCGAAAAGTGGTTTTTCAACACTAACACAAGTGCGAAAAGTGTTTTTCCACACTAATACAAGTGCAAAAATGGTTTCCTGCACCAACACAAGTGCGAAAAGTGGTTTTTCAACACTAACACAAGTGCGAAAAGGGGTTTTTCAACACTAACACAAGTGCGAAAAGTGGTTTTTCCACACTAATACAAGTGCGAAAAGTGGTTTTTCCACACTAATACAAGTGCAAAAGTGGTTTCCTGCACCAACACAAGTGCGAAAAGTGGTTTTTCAACACAAACACAAGTGCGAAAAGTGGTTTTTCAACACTATCACAAGTTCAAAAAGTGTATTTTCCACACTAATACAAGTGCAAAAGTGGTTTCCTGCACCAACACAAGGGCGAAAAGTGGTTTTTCAACACTAACACAAGTGCGAAAGTGGTTTTTCAACACTATCACAAGTGCAAAAAGTGTTTTTTCCACACTAATACAAGTGCACAAGTGGTTTCCTGCACCAACACAAGTGCGAAAAGTGGTTTTTCAACACTAACACAAGTGCGAAAAGTGTTTTTTCAACACTATCACAAGTGCAAAAAGTGTTTTTTCCCACTAATACAAGTGCACAAGTGGTTTCCTGCACCAACACAAGTGCGAAAAGTGGTTTTTCAACACTAACACAAGTGTGCAAAGTGGTTTTTCCACACTAATACATGTGCAAAAGTGGTTTCCTGCACCAACACAAGTGCGAAAAGTGGTTTTTCAACACTAACACAAGTGCGAAAAGTGGTTTTTCAACACTATCACAAGTGCAAAAAGTGTTTTTTCCACACTAATACAAGTGCACAAGTGGTTTCCTGCACCAACACAAGTGCGAAAAGTGGTTTTTCAACACTAACACAAGTGCGAAAAGTGGTTTTTCAACACTAACACAAGTGCGAAAAGTGGTTTTTCAACACTAACACAAGTGCGAAAAGTGGTTTTTCCACACTAATACAAGTGCAAAAGTGGTTTCCTGCACCAACACAAGTGCAAAAAGTGGTTTTTCAACACTAACACAAGTGCGAAAAGTGGTTTTTCAACACTAACACAAGTGCGAAAAGTGGTTTTCCAACAATATCACAAGTGCAAAAAGTGTTTTTTCCACACTAATACAAGTGCAAAAGTGGTTTCCTGCACCAACACAAGTGCGAAAAGTGTTTTTCAACACTAACACAGGTGCGAAAAGTGGTTTTTCAACATTAACACAGGTGCGAAAGTGGTTTTTCCACACTAATACAAGTGCAAAAGTGGTTTCCTGCACCAACACAAGTGCGAAAAGTGGTTTTTCAACACTAACACAAGTGCGAAAAGTGGTTTTTCAACACTAACACAAGTGCGAAAAATGGTTTTTCAACACTATCACAAGTGCAAAAAGTGTTTTTTCCACACTAATACAAGTGCAAAAGTGGTTTCCTGCACCAACACAAGTGCAAAAAGTGGTTTTTCAACACTAACACAAGTGCGAAAAGTGGTTTTCCAACACTAACACAAGTGTGAAAAGTGGTTTTTCCACACTAATACAAGTGCAAAACTGGTTTCCTGCACCAACACAAGTGCGAAAAGTGTTTTTTCAACACTAACACAAGTGCGAAAAGTGGTTTTTCAACACTAACACAAGTGCGAAAAGTGTTTTTCCACACTAATACAAGTGCAAAAATGGTTTCCTGCACCAACACAAGTGCGAAAAGTGGTTTTTCAACACTAACACAAGTGCGAAAAGTGGTTTTTCAACACTATCACAAGTGCAAAAAGTGTTTTTTCCACACTAATACAAGTGCACAAGTGGTTTCCTGCACCAACACAAGTGCGAAAAGTTGTTTTTCAACGCTATCACAAGTGCACAAAGTGGTTTTTCCACACTAATACAAGTGCAAAATTGATTTCCTGCACCAACACAAGTGCGAAAAGTGGTTTTTCAACACTAACACAAGTGCGAAAAGTGGTTTTTCAACAATATCACAAGTGCAAAAAGTGTTTTTTCCACACTAATACAAGTGCAAAAGTGGTTTCCTGCACCAACACAAGTGCGAAAAGTGTTTTTCAACACTAACACAGGTGCGAAAAGTGGTTTTTCAACATTAACACAGGTGCGAAAGTGGTTTTTCCACACTAATACAAGTGCAAAAGTGGTTTCCTGCACCAACACAAGTGCGAAAAGTGGTTTTTCAACACTAACACAAGTGCGAAAAGTGGTTTTTCAACACTAACACAAGTGCGAAAAATGGTTTTTCAACACTATCACAAGTGCAAAAAGTGTTTTTTCCACACTAATACAAGTGCAAAAGTGGTTTCCTGCACCAACACAAGTGCAAAAAGTGGTTTTTCAACACTAACACAAGTGCGAAAAGTGGTTTTCCAACACTAACACAAGTGTGAAAAGTGGTTTTTCCACACTAATACAAGTGCAAAACTGGTTTCCTGCACCAACACAAGTGCGAAAAGTGGTTTTTCAACACTAACACAAGTGCGAAAAGTGGTTTTTCAACACTAACACAAGTGCGAAAAGTGTTTTTCCACACTAATACAAGTGCAAAAATGGTTTCCTGCACCAACACAAGTGCGAAAAGTGGTTTTTCAACACTAACACAAGTGCGAAAAGGGGTTTTTCAACACTAACACAAGTGCGAAAAGTGGTTTTTCCACACTAATACAAGTGCGAAAAGTGGTTTTTCCACACTAATACAAGTGCAAAAGTGGTTTCCTGCACCAACACAAGTGCGAAAAGTGGTTTTTCAACACAAACACAAGTGCGAAAAGTGGTTTTTCAACACTATCACAAGTTCAAAAAGTGTATTTTCCACACTAATACAAGTGCAAAAGTGGTTTCCTGCACCAACACAAGGGCGAAAAGTGGTTTTTCAACACTAACACAAGTGCGAAAAGTGGTTTTTCAACACTATCACAAGTGCAAAAAGTGTTTTTTCCACACTAATACAAGTGCACAAGTGGTTTCCTGCACCAACACAAGTGCGAAAAGTGGTTTTTCAACACTAACACAAGTGCGAAAAGTGTTTTTTCAACACTATCACAAGTGCAAAAAGTGTTTTTTCCACACTAATACAAGTGCACAAGTGGTTTCCTGCACCAACACAAGTGCAAAAAGTGGTTTTTCAACACTAACACAAGTGTGCAAAGTGGTTTTTCCACACTAATACATGTGCAAAAGTGGTTTCCTGCACCAACACAAGTGCGAAAAGTGGTTTTTCAACACTAACACAAGTGCGAAAAGTGGTTTTTCAACACTATCACAAGTGCAAAAAGTGTTTTTTCCACACTAATACAAGTGCACAAGTGGTTTCCTGCACCAACACAAGTGCGAAAAGTGGTTTTTCAACACTAACACAAGTGCGAAAAGTGGTTTTTCAACACTAACACAAGTGCGAAAAGTGGTTTTTCAACACTAACACAAGTGCGAAAAGTGGTTTTTCCACACTAATACAAGTGCAAAAGTGGTTTCCTGCACCAACACAAGTGCGAAAAGTGGTTTTTCAACACTAACACAAGTGCGAAAAGTGGTTTTTCAACACTATCACAAGTGCAAAAAGTGTTTTTTCCACACTAATACAAGTGCAAAAGTGGTTTCCTGCACCAACACAAGTGCAAAAAGTGGTTTTTCAACACTAACACAAGTGCGAAAAGTGGTTTTCCAACACTAACACAAGTGTGAAAAGTGGTTTTTCAACACTATCACAAGTGCAAAAAGTGTTTTTTCCACACTAATACAAGTGCAAAAGTGGTTTCCTGCACCAACACAAGTGCAAAAAGTGGTTTTTCAACACTAACACAAGTGCGAAAAGTGGTTTTCCAACACTAACACAAGTGTGAAAAGTGGTTTTTCCACACTAATACAAGTGCATAACTGGTTTCCTGCACCAACACAAGTGCGAAAAGTGGTTTTTCAACACTAACACAAGTGCGAAAAGTGGTTTTTCAACACTAACACAAGTGCGAAAAGTGTTTTTCCACACTAATACAAGTGCAAAAATGGTTTCCTGCACCAACACAAGTGCGAAAAGTGGTTTTTCAACACTAACACAAGTGCGAAAAGGGGTTTTTCAACACTAACACAAGTGCGAAAAGTGGTTTTTCCACACTAATACAAGTGCGAAAAGTGGTTTTTCCACACTAATACAAGTGCAAAAGTGGTTTCCTGCACCAACACAAGTGCGAAAAGTGGTTTTTCAACACAAACACAAGTGCGAAAAGTGGTTTTTCAACACTATCACAAGTTCAAAAAGTGTATTTTCCACACTAATACAAGTGCAAAAGTGGTTTCCTGCACCAACACAAGGGCGAAAAGTGGTTTTTCAACACTAACACAAGTGCGAAAAGTGGTTTTTCAACACTATCACAAGTGCAAAAAGTATTTTTTCCACACTAATACAAGTGCACAAGTGGTTTCCTGCACCAACACAAGTGCGAAAAGTGGTTTTTCAACACTAACACAAGTGCGAAAAGTGTTTTTTCAACACTATCACAAGTGCAAAAAGTGTTTTTTCCCACTAATACAAGTGCACAAGTGGTTTCCTGCACCAACACAAGTGCGAAAAGTGGTTTTTCAACACTAACACAAGTGTGCAAAGTGGTTTTTCCACACTAATACATGTGCAAAAGTGGTTTCCTGCACCAACACAAGTGCGAAAAGTGGTTTTTCAACACTAACACAAGTGCGAAAAGTGGTTTTTCAACACTATCACAAGTGCAAAAAGTGTTTTTTCCACACTAATACAAGTGCACAAGTGGTTTCCTGCACCAACACAAGTGCGAAAAGTGGTTTTTCAACACTAACACAAGTGCGAAAAGTGGTTTTTCAACACTAACACAAGTGCGAAAAGTGGTTTTTCAACACTAACACAAGTGCGAAAAGTGGTTTTTCCACACTAATACAAGTGCAAAAGTGGTTTCCTGCACCAACACAAGTGCAAAAAGTGGTTTTTCAACACTAACACAAGTGCGAAAAGTGGTTTTTCAACACTAACACAAGTGCGAAAAGTGGTTTTCCAACAATATCACAAGTGCAAAAAGTGTTTTTTCCACACTAATACAAGTGCAAAAGTGGTTTCCTGCACCAACACAAGTGCGAAAAGTGTTTTTCAACACTAACACAGGTGTGAAAAGTGGTTTTTCAACATTAACACAAGTGCGAAAAGTGGTTTTTCCACACTAATACAAGTGCAAAAGTGGTTTTTCAACACTAACACAAGTGCGAAAAGTGGTTTTTCAACACTAACACAAGTGCGAAAAGTGGTTTTTCAACACTAACACAGGTGCGAAAAGTGGTTTTTCAACACCAACACAAGTGCGAAAAGTGGTTTTTCAACACTAACACAAGTGCGAAAAGTGGTTTTTCCACACTAATACAAGTGCAAAAGTGGTTTCCTGCCCCAACACAAGTGCGAAAAGTGGTTTTTCAACACTAACACAAGTGCGAAAAGTGGTTTTTCAACACTATCACAAGTGCAAAAAGTTGTTTTTCCACACTAATGCAAGTGCAAAAGTGGTTTCCTGCACCAACACAAGTGCGAAAAGTGGTTTTTCAACACTAACACAGGTGCGAAAAGTGGTTTTTCAACACTAACACAAGTGCGAAAAGTGATTTTTCCACACTAATGCAAGTGCAAAAGTGGTTTCCTGCACCAACACAAGTGCGAAAAGTGGTTTTTCAACACTAACACAAGTGCGAAAAGTGGTTTTTCAACACTAACACAAGTGCGAAAAGTGGTTTTTCCACACTAATACAAGTGCGCAAAGTGGTTTTTCCACACTAATACAATTGCAAAAGTGGTTTCCTGCACCAACACAAGTGCGAAAAGTGGTTTTTCAACACTAACACAAGTGCGAAAAGTGGTTTTTCAACACTATCACAAGTGCAAAAAGTGTTTTTTCCACACTAATACAAGTGCACAAGTGGTTTCCTGCACCAACACAAGTGCGAAAAGTGGTTTTTCAACACTAACACAAGTGCGAAAAGTGGTTTTTCAACACTAACACAAGTGCAAAAAGTGGTTTTTCCACACTAATACAAGTGCAAAAGTGGTTTCCTGCACCAACACAAGTGCGAAAAGTGGTTTTTCAACAATAACACAAGTGCGAAAAGTGGTTTTTCAACACTAACACAAGTGCGAAAAGTGGTTTTCCAACAATATCACAAGTGCAAAAAGTGTTTTTTCCACACTAATACAAGTGCAAAAGTGGTTTCCTGCACCAACACAAGAGCGAAAAGTGTTTTTCAACACTAACACAGGTGCGAAAAGTGGTTTTTCAACACTAACACAAGTGCGAAAAGTGGTTTTTCCACACTAATACAAGTGCAAAAGTGGTTTCCTGCACCAACACAAGTGCGAAAAGTGGTTTTTCAACACTAACACAAGTGCGAAAAGTGGTTTTTCAACACTAACACAAGTGCGAAAGGTGGTTTTTCAACACTATCACAAGTGCAAAAAGTGTTTTTTCCACACTAATACAAGTGCAAAAGTGGTTTCCTGCACCAACACAAGGGCGAAAAGTGGTTTTTCAACACTAACACAAGTGCGAAAAGTGGTTTTTCAACACTAACACAAGTGCGAAAAGTGGTTTTTCCACACTAATACAAGTGCAAAACTGGTTTCCTGCACCAACACAAGTGCGAAAAGTGGTTTTTCAACACTAACACAAGTGCGAAAAGTGGTTTTTCAACACTAACACAAGTGCGAAAAGTGTTTTTTCCACACTAATACAAGTGCAAAAGTGGTTTCCTGCACCCACACAAGTGCAAAAAGTGGTTTTTCAACACTACACAAGTGCGAAAAGGGGTTTTTCAACACTAACACAAGTGCGAAAAGTGGTTTTTCCACACTAATACAAGTGCGAAAAGTGGTTTTTTCCACACTAATACAAGTGCAAAAGTGGTTTCCTGCACCAACACAAGTGCGAAAAGTGGTTTTTCAACACGAACACAAGTGCGAAAAGTGGTTTTTCAACACTATCACAAGTGCAAAAAGTGTTTTTTCCACACTAATACAAGTGCAAAAGTGGTTTCCTGCACCAACACAAGGGCGAAAAGTGGTTTTTCAACACTAACACAAGTGTGAAAAGTGGTTTTTCAACACTAACACAAGTGCGAAAAGTGGTTTTCCACACGAATACAAGTGCAAAAATGGTTTCCTGCACCAACACAAGTGCGAAAAGTGGTTTTCAACACTAACACAAGTGCGAAAAGTGGTTTTTCAACACTATCACAAGTGCAAAAAGTGGTTTTTCCACACTAATGCAAGTGCAAAAGTGGTTTCCTACACCAACACAAGTGGGAAAAGTGGATTTTCATCACTAACACAAGTGCGAAAACTAGTTTTTCAACAATAATACAAGTGGAAAAGCGGTTTCCTGCACCAACACAAGTGCGAAAACTAGTTTTTCAACACTAACACAAGTGCGAAAAGTGGTTTCCTGCACTAACACATGTGCAAAAAGTGGGTTTTCAACACTAATACAAGTGCAAAAGTGGTTTCCTGCACCAACACAAGTGCGAAAAGTGGTTTCCTTCACTAACACATGTGCGAAACGTGGGTTTTCAACACTATCACAAGTGCAAAAAGTGTTTCTTCCACACTAATACAAGTGCAAAAGTGGTTTCCTGCACCAACACAAGTGCGAAAAGTGGTTTCCTTCACTAACACATGTGCGAAACGTGGGTTTTCAACACTATCACAAGTGCTAAGTGGTTTTTCCACAATAATACAAGTGCGAAGTGGTTTTTCCACACTAATACAAGTGCAAAAGTGGTTTCCTGCACCAACACAAGAGCGAAAAGTGTTTTTCAACACTAACACAGGTGCGAAAAGTGGTTTTTCAACACTATCACAAGTGCAAAAAGTGTTTTTTCCACACTAATGCAAGTGCACAAGTGGTTTCCTGCACCAACACAAGTGCGAAAAGTGGTTTTTCAACACTAACACAAGTGCGAAAAGTGTTTTTTCCACACTAATACAAGTGCAAAAGTGGTTTCCTGCACCCACACAAGTGCGAAAAGTGGTTTTTCAACACTACACAAGTGCGAAAAGGGGTTTTTCAACACTAACACAAGTGCGAAAAGTGGTTTGTCCACACTAATACAAGTGCGAAAAGTGGTTTTTCCACACTAATACAAGTGCAAAAGTGGTTTCCTGCACCAACACAAGTGCGAAAAGTGGTTTTTCAACACGAACACAAGTGCGAAAAGTGGTTTTTCCACACTATCACAAGTGCAAAAAGTGTTTTTTCAACACTAACACAAGTGCAAAAGTGGTTTCCTGCACCAACACAAGTGCGAAAAGTGGTTTTTCAACACTAACACAAGTGTGAAAAGTGGTTTTTCAACACTAACACAAGTGCGAAAAGTGGTTTTTCAACACTAACACAAGTGCGAAAAGTGGTTTTTCCACACTAATACAAGTGCGCAAAGTGGTTTTTCCACACTAATACAAGTGCAAAAGTGGTTTCCTGCACCAACACAAGTGCGAAAAGTGGTTTTTCAACACTAACACAAGTGCGCAAAGTGGTTTTTCAACACTAACACAAGTGCGAAAAGTGGTTTTTCAACACTATCACAAGTGCAAAAAGTGTTTTTTCCACACTAATACAAGTGCAAAAGTGGTTTCCTGCACCAACACAAGTGCGAAAAGTGGTTTTTCAACACTATCACAAGTGCACAAAGTGGTTTTTCCACACTAATACAAGTGCAAAATTGATTTCCTGCACCAACACAAGTGCGAAAAGTGGTTTTTCAACACTAACACAAGTGCGAAAAGTGGTTTTTCAACAATATCACAAGTGCAAAAAGTGTTTTTTCCACA
Source organism: Myxine glutinosa (assembly GCF_964187855.1). Lineage (NCBI taxonomy): Eukaryota > Metazoa > Chordata > Myxini > Myxiniformes > Myxinidae > Myxine > Myxine glutinosa. The sequence continues at coordinate 275,223 of NW_027616483.1, forward strand.
CTAATACAAGTGCAAAAGTGGTTTCCTGCACCAACACAAGTGCGAAAAGTGTTTTTCAACACTAACACAAGTCCGAAAAGTGTTTTTTCCACACTAATACAAGTGCAAAAAGTGTTTTTTCAACACTAACACAAGTGCAAAAGTGGTTTCCTGCACCAACACAAGTGCGAAAAGTGGTTTTTCAACACTAACACAAGTGTGAAAAGTGGTTTTTCAACACTAACACAAGTGCGAAAAGTGGTTTTTCCACACTAATACAAGTGCGCAAAGTGGTTTTTCCACACTAATACAAGTGCAAAAGTGGTTTCCTGCACCAACACAAGTGCGAAAAGTGGTTTTTCAACAATAACACAAGTGCGAAAAGTGGTTTTTCAACACTAACACAAGTGCGAAAAGTGGTTTTTCAACACTATCACAAGTGCAAAAAGTGTTTTTTCCACACTAATACAAGTGCAAAAGTGGTTTCCTGCACCAACACAAGTGCGAAAAGTGTTTTTCAACACTAACACAGGTGCGAAAAGTGTTTTTTCCACACTAATACAAGTGCAAAAAGTGTTTTTTCAACACTAACACAAGTGCAAAAGTGGTTTCCTGCACCAACACAAGTGCGAAAAGTGGTTTTTCAACACTAACACAAGTGTGAAAAGTGGTTTTTCAACACTAACACAAGTGCGAAAAGTGGTTTTTCAACACTAACACAAGTGCGAAAAGTGGTTTTTCCACACTAATACAAGTGCGCAAAGTGGTTTTTCCACACTAATACAAGTGCAAAAGTGGTTTCCTGCACCAACACAAGTGCGAAAAGTGGTTTTTCAACACTAACACAAGTGCGAAAAGTGGTTTTTCAACACTAACACAAGTGCGAAAAGTGGTTTTTCAACACTATCACAAGTGCAAAAAGTGTTTTTTCCACACTAATACAAGTGCAAAAGTGGTTTCCTGCACCAACACAAGTGCGAAAAGTGGTTTTTCAACACTATCACAAGTGCACAAAGTGGTTTTTCCACACTAATACAAGTGCAAAATTGATTTCCTGCACCAACACAAGTGCGAAAAGTGGTTTTTCAACACTAACACAAGTGCGAAAAGTGGTTTTTCAACAATATCACAAGTGCAAAAAGTGTTTTTTCCACACTAATACAAGTGCAAAAGTGGTTTCCTGCACCAACACAAGTGCGAAAAGTGTTTTTCAACACTAACACAGGTGCGAAAAGTGGTTTTTCAACATTAACACAGGTGCGAAAGTGGTTTTTCCACACTAATACAAGTGCAAAAGAGGTTTCCTGCACCAACACAAGTGCGAAAAGTGGTTTTTCAACACTAACACAAGTGCGAAAAGTGGTTTTTCAACACTAACACAAGTGCGAAAAATGGTTTTTCAACACTATCACAAGTGCGAAAAGTGTTTTTTCCACACTAATACAAGTGCAAAAGTGGTTTCCTGCACCAACACAAGTGCGAAAAGTGGTTTTTCAACACTAACACAAGTGCGAAAAGTGGTTTTTCAACACTAACACAAGTGTGAAAAGTGGTTTTTCCACACTAATACAAGTGCAAAACTGGTTTCCTGCACCAACACAAGTGCGAAAAGTGGTTTTTCAACACTAACACAAGTGCGAAAAGTGGTTTTTCAACACTAACACAAGTGCGAAAAGTGTTTTTCCACACTAATACAAGTGCAAAAATGGTTTCCTGCACCAACACAAGTGCGAAAAGTGGTTTTTCAACACTAACACAAGTGCGAAAAGGGGTTTTTCAACACTAACACAAGTGCGAAAAGTGGTTTTTCCACACTAATACAAGTGCGAAAAGTGGTTTTTCCACACTAATACAAGTGCAAAAGTGGTTTCCTGCACCAACACAAGGGCGAAAAGTGGTTTTTCAACACTAACACAAGTGCGAAAAGTGGTTTTTCAACACTATCACAAGTGCAAAAAGTGTTTTTTCCACACTAATACAAGTGCACAAGTGGTTTCCTGCACCAACACAAGTGCGAAAAGTGGTTTTTCAACACTAACACAAGTGCGAAAAGTGTTTTTTCAACACTATCACAAGTGCAAAAAGTGTTTTTTCCACACTAATACAAGTGCACAAGTGGTTTCCTGCACCAACACAAGTGCGAAAAGTGGTTTTTCAACACTAACACAAGTGTGCAAAGTGGTTTTTCCACACTAATACATGTGCAAAAGTGGTTTCCTGCACCAACACAAGTGCGAAAAGTGGTTTTTCAACACTAACACAAGTGCGAAAAGTGGTTTTTCAACACTATCACAAGTGCAAAAAGTGTTTTTTCCACACTAATACAAGTGCACAAGTGGTTTCCTGCACCAACACAAGTGCGAAAAGTGGTTTTTCAACACTAACACATGTGCGAAAAGTGGTTTTTCAACACTAACACAAGTGCGAAAAGTGGTTTTTCAACACTAACACAAGTGCGAAAAGTGGTTTTTCCACACTAATACAAGTGCAAAAGTGGTTTCCTGCACCAACACAAGTGCAAAAAGTGGTTTTTCAACACTAACACAAGTGCGAAAAGTGGTTTTTCAACACTAACGCAAGTGCGAAAAGTGGTTTTCCAACAATATCACAAGTGCAAAAAGTGTTTTTTCCACACTAATACAAGTGCAAAAGTGGTTTCCTGCACCAACACAAATGCGAAAAGTGTTTTTCAACACTAACACAGGTGTGAAAAGTGGTTTTTCAACATTAACACAAGTGTGAAAAGTGGTTTTTCCACACTAATACAAGTGCAAAAGTGGTTTTTCAACACTAACACAAGTGCGAAAAGTGGTTTTTCAACACTAACACAAGTGCGAAAAGTGGTTTTTCAACACTAACACAGGTGCGAAAAGTGGTTTTTCAACACCAACACAAGTGCGAAAAGTGGTTTTTCAACACTAACACAAGTGCGAAAAGTGGTTTTCCACACTAATACAAGTGCGAAAAGTGGTTTTTCCACACTAATACAAGTGCGCAAAGTGGTTTTTCCACACTAATACAAGTGCAAAAGTGGTTTTTCAACACTAACACAAGTGCGAAAAGTGGTTTTTCAACACTAACACAAGTGCGAAAAGTGGTTTTTCAACACTAACACAGGTGCGAAAAGTGGTTTTTCAACACCAACACAAGTGCGAAAAGTGGTTTTTCAACACTAACACAAGTGCGAAAAGTGGTTTTTCAACACTAACACAAGTGCGAAAAGTGGTTTTTCCACACTAATACAAGTGCGCAAAGTGGTTTTTCCACACTAATACAAGTGCAAAAGTGGTTTCCTGCACCAACACAAGTGCGAAAAGTGGTTTTTCAACACTAACACAAGTGCGAAAAGTGGTTTTTCAACACTAACACAAGTGCGAAAAGTGGTTTTTCAACACTATCACAAGTGCAAAAAGTGTTTTTTCCACACTAATACAAGTGCAAAAGTGGTTTCCTGCACCAACACAAGTGCGAAAAGTGGTTTTTCAACACTATCACAAGTGCACAAAGTGGTTTTTCCACACTAATACAAGTGCAAAATTGATTTCCTGCACCAACACAAGTGCGAAAAGTGGTTTTTCAACACTAACACAAGTGCGAAAAGTGGTTTTTCAACAATATCACAAGTGCAAAAAGTGTTTTTTCCACACTAATACAAGTGCAAAAGTGGTTTCCTGCACCAACACAAGTGCGAAAAGTGTTTTTCAACACTAACACAGGTGCGAAAAGTGGTTTTTCAACATTAACACAGGTGCGAAAGTGGTTTTTCCACACTAATACAAGTGCAAAAGAGGTTTCCTGCACCAACACAAGTGCGAAAAGTGGTTTTTCAACACTAACACAAGTGCGAAAAGTGGTTTTTCAACACTAACACAAGTGCGAAAAATGGTTTTTCAACACTATCACAAGTGCGAAAAGTGTTTTTTCCACACTAATACAAGTGCAAAAGTGGTTTCCTGCACCAACACAAGTGCGAAAAGTGGTTTTTCAACACTAACACAAGTGCGAAAAGTGGTTTTTCAACACTAACACAAGTGTGAAAAGTGGTTTTTCCACACTAATACAAGTGCAAAACTGGTTTCCTGCACCAACACAAGTGCGAAAAGTGGTTTTTCAACACTAACACAAGTGCGAAAAGTGGTTTTTCAACACTAACACAAGTGCGAAAAGTGTTTTTCCACACTAATACAAGTGCAAAAATGGTTTCCTGCACCAACACAAGTGCGAAAAGTGGTTTTTCAACACTAACACAAGTGCGAAAAGGGGTTTTTCAACACTAACACAAGTGCGAAAAGTGGTTTTTCCACACTAATACAAGTGCGAAAAGTGGTTTTTCCACACTAATACAAGTGCAAAAGTGGTTTCCTGCACCAACACAAGGGCGAAAAGTGGTTTTTCAACACTAACACAAGTGCGAAAAGTGGTTTTTCAACACTATCACAAGTGCAAAAAGTGTTTTTTCCACACTAATACAAGTGCACAAGTGGTTTCCTGCACCAACACAAGTGCGAAAAGTGGTTTTTCAACACTAACACAAGTGCGAAAAGTGTTTTTTCAACACTATCACAAGTGCAAAAAGTGTTTTTTCCACACTAATACAAGTGCACAAGTGGTTTCCTGCACCAACACAAGTGCGAAAAGTGGTTTTTCAACACTAACACAAGTGTGCAAAGTGGTTTTTCCACACTAATACATGTGCAAAAGTGGTTTCCTGCACCAACACAAGTGCGAAAAGTGGTTTTTCAACACTAACACAAGTGCGAAAAGTGGTTTTTCAACACTATCACAAGTGCAAAAAGTGTTTTTTCCACACTAATACAAGTGCACAAGTGGTTTCCTGCACCAACACAAGTGCGAAAAGTGGTTTTTCAACACTAACACATGTGCGAAAAGTGGTTTTTCAACACTAACACAAGTGCGAAAAGTGGTTTTTCAACACTAACACAAGTGCGAAAAGTGGTTTTTCCACACTAATACAAGTGCAAAAGTGGTTTCCTGCACCAACACAAGTGCAAAAAGTGGTTTTTCAACACTAACACAAGTGCGAAAAGTGGTTTTTCAACACTAACGCAAGTGCGAAAAGTGGTTTTCCAACAATATCACAAGTGCAAAAAGTGTTTTTTCCACACTAATACAAGTGCAAAAGTGGTTTCCTGCACCAACACAAATGCGAAAAGTGTTTTTCAACACTAACACAGGTGTGAAAAGTGGTTTTTCAACATTAACACAAGTGTGAAAAGTGGTTTTTCCACACTAATACAAGTGCAAAAGTGGTTTTTCAACACTAACACAAGTGCGAAAAGTGGTTTTTCAACACTAACACAAGTGCGAAAAGTGGTTTTTCAACACTAACACAGGTGCGAAAAGTGGTTTTTCAACACCAACACAAGTGCGAAAAGTGGTTTTTCAACACTAACACAAGTGCGAAAAGTGGTTTTCCACACTAATACAAGTGCGAAAAGTGGTTTTTCCACACTAATACAAGTGCGCAAAGTGGTTTTTCCACACTAATACAAGTGCAAAAGTGGTTTTTCAACACTAACACAAGTGCGAAAAGTGGTTTTTCAACACTAACACAAGTGCGAAAAGTGGTTTTTCAACACTAACACAGGTGCGAAAAGTGGTTTTTCAACACCAACACAAGTGCGAAAAGTGGTTTTTCAACACTAACACAAGTGCGAAAAGTGGTTTTTCAACACTAACACAAGTGCGAAAAGTGGTTTTTCCACACTAATACAAGTGCGCAAAGTGGTTTTTCCACACTAATACAAGTGCAAAAGTGGTTTCCTGCACCAACACAAGTGCGAAAAGTGGTTTTTCAACACTAACACAAGTGCGAAAAGTGGTTTTTCAACACTAACACAAGTGCGAAAAGTGGTTTTTCAACACTATCACAAGTGCAAAAAGTGTTTTTTCCACACTAATACAAGTGCAAAAGTGGTTTCCTGCACCAACACAAGTGCGAAAAGTGGTTTTTCAACACTATCACAAGTGCACAAAGTGGTTTTTCCACACTAATACAAGTGCAAAATTGATTTCCTGCACCAACACAAGTGCGAAAAGTGGTTTTTCAACACTAACACAAGTGCGAAAAGTGGTTTTTCAACAATATCACAAGTGCAAAAAGTGTTTTTTCCACACTAATACAAGTGCAAAAGTGGTTTCCTGCACCAACACAAGTGCGAAAAGTGTTTTTCAACACTAACACAGGTGCGAAAAGTGGTTTTTCAACATTAACACAGGTGCGAAAGTGGTTTTTCCACACTAATACAAGTGCAAAAGTGGTTTCCTGCACCAACACAAGTGCGAAAAGTGGTTTTTCAACACTAACACAAGTGCGAAAAGTGGTTTTTCAACACTAACACAAGTGCGAAAAATGGTTTTTCAACACTATCACAAGTGCAAAAAGTGTTTTTTCCACACTAATACAAGTGCAAAAGTGGTTTCCTGCACCAACACAAGTGCGAAAAGTGGTTTTTCAACACTAACACAAGTGCGAAAAGTGGTTTTCCAACACGAACACAAGTGTGAAAAGTGGTTTTTCCACACTAATACAAGTGCAAAACTGGTTTCCTGCACCAACACAAGTGCGAAAAGTGGTTTTTCAACACTAACACAAGTGCGAAAAGTGGTTTTTCAACACTAACACAAGTGCGAAAAGTGTTTTTCCACAATAATACAAGTGCAAAAATGGTTTCCTGCACCAACACAAGTGCGAAAAGTGGTTTTTCAACACTAACACAAGTGCGAAAAGGGGTTTTTCAACACTAACACAAGTGCGAAAAGTGGTTTTTCCACACTAATACAAGTGCGAAAAGTGGTTTTTCCACACTAATACAAGTGCAAAAGTGGTTTCCTGCACCAACACAAGTGCGAAAAGTGGTTTTTCAACACAAACAAGTGCGAAAAGTGGTTTTTCAACACTATCACAAGTTCAAAAAGTGTATTTTCCACACTAATACAAGTGCAAAAGTGGTTTCCTGCACCAACACAAGGGCGAAAAGTGGTTTTTCAACACTAACACAAGTGCGAAAAGTGGTTTTTCAACACTATCACAAGTGCAAAAAGTGTTTTTCCCACACTAATACAAGTGCACAAGTGGTTTCCTGCACCAACACAAGTGCGAAAAGTGGTTTTTCAACACTAACACAAGTGCGAAAAGTGTTTTTTCAACACTATCACAAGTGCAAAAAATGTTTTTTCCACACTAATACAAGTGCACAAGTGGTTTCCTGCACCAACACAAGTGCGAAAAGTGGTTTTTCAACACTAACACAAGTGTGCAAAGTGGTTTTTCCACACTAATACATGTGCAAAAGTGGTTTCCTGCACCAACACAAGTGCGAAAAGTGGTTTTTCAACACTAACACAAGTGCGAAAAGTGGTTTTTCAACACTATCACAAGTGCAAAAAGTGTTTTTTCCACACTAATACAAGTGCACAAGTGGTTTCCTGCACCAACACAAGTGCGAAAAGTGGTTTTTCAACACTAACACAAGTGCGAAAAGTGGTTTTTCAACACTAACACAAGTGCGAAAAGTGGTTTTTCAACACTAACACAAGTGCGAAAAGTGGTTTTCCCACACTAATAGAAGTGCAAAAGTGGTTTCCTGCCCCAACACAAGTGCGAAAAGTGGTTTTTCAACACTAACACAAGTGCGAAAAGTGGTTTTTCAACACTATCACAAGTGCAAAAAGTTGTTTTTCCACACTAATGCAAGTGCAAAAGTGGTTTCCTGCACCAACACAAGTGCGAAAAGTGGTTTTTCAACACTAACACAGGTGCGAAAAGTGGTTTTTCAACACTAACACAGGTGCGAAAAGTGGTTTTTCAACACTAACACAAGTGCGAAAAGTGATTTTTCCACACTAATGCAAGTGCAAAAGTGGTTTCCTGCACCAACACAAGTGCGAAAAGTGGTTTTTCAACACTAACACAAGTGCGAAAAGTGGTTTTTCAACACTAACACAAGTGCGAAAAGTGGTTTTTCCACACTAATACAAGTGCGCAAAGTGGTTTTTCCACACTAATACAATTGCAAAAGTGGTTTCCTGCACCAACACAAGTGCGAAAAGTGGTTTTTCAACACTAACACAAGTGCGAAAAGTGGTTTTTCAACACTATCACAAGTGCAAAAAGTGTTTTTCCACACTAATACAAGTGCACAAGTGGTTTCCTGCACCAACACAAGTGCGAAAAGTGGTTTTTCAACACTAACACAAGTGCGAAAAGTGGTTTTTCAACACTAACACAAGTGCAAAAAGTGGTTTTTCCACACTAATACAAGTGCAAAAGTGGTTTCCTGCACCAACACAAGTGCGAAAAGTGGTTTTTCAACAATAACACAAGTGCGAAAAGTGGTTTTTCAACACTAACACAAGTGCGAAAAGTGGTTTTCCAACAATATCACAAGTGCAAAAAGTGCTTTTTTCCACACTAATACAAGTGCAAAAGTGGTTTCCTGCACCAACACAAGAGCGAAAAGTGTTTTTCAACACTAACACAGGTGCGAAAAGTGGTTTTTCAACACTAACACAAGTGCGAAAAGTGGTTTTTCCACACTAATACAAGTGCAAAAGTGGTTTCCTGCACCAACACAAGTGCGAAAAGTGGTTTTTCAACACTAACACAAGTGCGAAAAGTGGTTTTTCAACACTAACACAAGTGCGAAAGGTGGTTTTTCAACACTATCACAAGTGCAAAAAGTGTTTTTTCCACACTAATACAAGTGCAAAAGTGGTTTCCTGCACCAACACAAGGGCGAAAAGTGGTTTTTCAACACTAACACAAGTGCGAAAAGTGGTTTTTCAACACTAACACAAGTGCGAAAAGTGGTTTTTCCACACTAATACAAGTGCAAAACTGGTTTCCTGCACCAACACAAGTGCGAAAAGTGGTTTTTCAACACTAACACAAGTGCGAAAAGTGGTTTTTCAACACTAACACAAGTGCGAAAAGTGTTTTTTCCACACTAATACAAGTGCAAAAGTGGTTTCCTGCACCCACACAAGTGCAAAAAGTGGTTTTTCAACACTACACAAGTGCGAAAAGGGGTTTTTCAACACTAACACAAGTGCGAAAAGTGGTTTTTCCACACTAATACAAGTGCGAAAAGTGGTTTTTCCACACTAATACAAGTGCAAAAGTGGTTTCCTGCACCAACACAAGTGCGAAAAGTGGTTTTTCAACACGAACACAAGTGCGAAAAGTGGTTTTTCAACACTATCACAAGTGCAAAAAGTGTTTTTTCCACACTAATACAAGTGCAAAAGTGGTTTCCTGCACCAACACAAGGGCGAAAAGTGGTTTTTCAACACTAACACAAGTGTGAAAAGTGGTTTTTCAACACTAACACAAGTGCGAAAAGTGGTTTTCCACACGAATACAAGTGCAAAAATGGTTTCCTGCACCAACACAAGTGCGAAAAGTGGTTTTTTAACACTAACACAAGTGCGAAAAGTGGTTTTTCAACACTATCACAAGTGCAAAAAGTGGTTTTTCCACACTAATGCAAGTGCAAAATTGATTTCCTGCACCAACACAAGTGCGAAAAGTGGTTTTTCAACACTAACACAAGTGCGAAAAGTGGTTTTTCAACAATATCACAAGTGCAAAAAGTGTTTTTTCCACACTAATACAAGTGCAAAAGTGGTTTCCTGCACCAACACAAGTGCGAAAAGTGTTTTTCAACACTAACACAGGTGCGAAAAGTGGTTTTTCAACATTAACACAGGTGCGAAAGTGGTTTTTCCACACTAATACAAGTGCAAAAGAGGTTTCCTGCACCAACACAAGTGCGAAAAGTGGTTTTTCAACACTAACACAAGTGCGAAAAGTGGTTTTTCAACACTAACACAAGTGCGAAAAATGGTTTTTCAACACTATCACAAGTGCGAAAAGTGTTTCTTCCACACTAATACAAGTGCAAAAGTGGTTTCCTGCACCAACACAAGTGCGAAAAGTGGTTTTTCAACACTAACACAAGTGCGAAAAGTGGTTTTTCAACACTAACACAAGTGTGAAAAGTGGTTTTTCCACACTAATACAAGTGCAAAACTGGTTTCCTGCACCAACACAAGTGCGAAAAGTGGTTTTTCAACACTAACACAAGTGCGAAAAGTGGTTTTTCAACACTAACACAAGTGCGAAAAGTGTTTTTCCACACTAATACAAGTGCAAAAATGGTTTCCTGCACCAACACAAGTGCGAAAAGTGGTTTTTCAACACTAACACAAGTGCGAAAAGGGGTTTTTCAACACTAACACAAGTGCGAAAAGTGGTTTTTCCACACTAATACAAGTGCGAAAAGTGGTTTTTCCACACTAATACAAGTGCAAAAGTGGTTTCCTGCACCAACACAAGTGCGAAAAGTGGTTTTTCAACACAAACACAAGTGCGAAAAGTGGTTTTTCAACACTATCACAAGTTCAAAAAGTGTATTTTCCACACTAATACAAGTGCAAAAGTGGTTTCCTGCACCAACACAAGGGCGAAAAGTGGTTTTTCAACACTAACACAAGTGCGAAAAGTGGTTTTTCAACACTATCACAAGTGCAAAAAGTGTTTTTTCCACACTAATACAAGTGCACAAGTGGTTTCCTGCACCAACACAAGTGCGAAAAGTGGTTTTTCAACACTAACACAAGTGCGAAAAGTGTTTTTTCAACACTATCACAAGTGCAAAAAGTGTTTTTTCCACACTAATACAAGTGCACAAGTGGTTTCCTGCACCAACACAAGTGCGAAAAGTGGTTTTTCAACACTAACACAAGTGTGCAAAGTGGTTTTTCCACACTAATACATGTGCAAAAGTGGTTTCCTGCACCAACACAAGTGCGAAAAGTGGTTTTTCAACACTAACACAAGTGCGAAAAGTGGTTTTTCAACACTATCACAAGTGCAAAAAGTGTTTTTTCCACACTAATACAAGTGCACAAGTGGTTTCCTGCACCAACACAAGTGCGAAAAGTGGTTTTTCAACACTAACACAAGTGCGAAAAGTGGTTTTTCAACACTAACACAAGTGCGAAAAGTGGTTTTTCAACACTAACACAAGTGCGAAAAGTGGTTTTTCCACACTAATACAAGTGCAAAAGTGGTTTCCTGCACCAACACAAGTGCAAAAAGTGGTTTTTCAACACTAACACAAGTGCGAAAAGTGGTTTTTCAACACTAACGCAAGTGCGAAAAGTGGTTTTCCAACAATATCACAAGTGCAAAAAGTGTTTTTTCCACACTAATACAAGTGCAAAAGTGGTTTCCTGCACCAACACAAATGCGAAAAGTGTTTTTCAACACTAACACAGGTGTGAAAAGTGGTTTTTCAACATTAACACAAGTGTGAAAAGTGGTTTTTCCACACTAATACAAGTGCAAAAGTGGTTTTTCAACACTAACACAAGTGCGAAAAGTGGTTTTTCAACACTAACACAAGTGCGAAAAGTGGTTTTTCAACACTAACACAGGTGCGAAAAGTGGTTTTTCAACACCAACACAAGTGCGAAAAGTGGTTTTTCAACACTAACACAAGTGCGAAAAGTGGTTTTCCACACTAATACAAGTGCGAAAAGTGGTTTTTCCACACTAATACAAGTGCAAAACTGGTTTCCTGCACCAACACAAGTGCGAAAAGTGGTTTTTCAACACTAACACAAGTGCGAAAAGTGGTTTTTCAACACTAACACAAGTGCGAAAAGTGTTTTTCCACACTAATACAAGTGCAAAAATGGTTTCCTGCACCAACACAAGTGCGAAAAGTGGTTTTTCAACACTAACACAAGTGCGAAAAGGGGTTTTTCAACACTAACACAAGTGCGAAAAGTGGTTTTTCCACACTAATACAAGTGCGAAAAGTGGTTTTTCCACACTAATACAAGTGCAAAAGTGGTTTCCTGCACCAACACAAGTGCGAAAAGTGGTTTTTCAACACAAACACAAGTGCGAAAAGTGGTTTTTCAACACTATCACAAGTTCAAAAAGTGTATTTTCCACACTAATACAAGTGCAAAAGTGGTTTCCTGCACCAACACAAGGGCGAAAAGTGGTTTTTCAACACTAACACAAGTGCGAAAAGTGGTTTTTCAACACTATCACAAGTGCAAAAAGTGTTTTTTCCACACTAATACAAGTGCACAAGTGGTTTCCTGCACCAACACAAGTGCGAAAAGTGGTTTTTCAACACTAACACAAGTGCGAAAAGTGTTTTTTCAACACTATCACAAGTGCAAAAAGTGTTTTTTCCACACTAATACAAGTGCACAAGTGGTTTCCTGCACCAACACAAGTGCGAAAAGTGGTTTTTCAACACTAACACAAGTGTGCAAAGTGGTTTTTCCACACTAATACATGTGCAAAAGTGGTTTCCTGCACCAACACAAGTGCGAAAAGTGGTTTTTCAACACTAACACAAGTGCGAAAAGTGGTTTTTCAACACTATCACAAGTGCAAAAAGTGTTTTTTCCACACTAATACAAGTGCACAAGTGGTTTCCTGCACCAACACAAGTGCGAAAAGTGGTTTTTCAACACTAACACAAGTGCGAAAAGTGGTTTTTCAACACTAACACAAGTGCGAAAAGTGGTTTTTCAACACTAACACAAGTGCGAAAAGTGGTTTTTCCACACTAATACAAGTGCAAAAGTGGTTTCCTGCACCAACACAAGTGCAAAAAGTGGTTTTTCAACACTAACACAAGTGCGAAAAGTGGTTTTTCAACACTAACACAAGTGCGAAAAGTGGTTTTCCAACAATATCACAAGTGCAAAAAGTGTTTTTTCCACACTAATACAAGTGCAAAAGTGGTTTCCTGCACCAACACAAGTGCGAAAAGTGTTTTTCAACACTAACACAGGTGTGAAAAGTGGTTTTTCAACATTAACACAAGTGTGAAAAGTGGTTTTTCCACACTAATACAAGTGCAAAAGTGGTTTTTCAACACTAACACAAGTGCGAAAAGTGGTTTTTCAACACTAACACAAGTGCGAAAAGTGGTTTTTCAACACTAACACAGGTGCGAAAAGTGGTTTTTCAACACCAACACAAGTGCGAAAAGTGGTTTTTCAACACTAACACAAGTGCGAAAAGTGGTTTTCCACACTAATACAAGTGCGAAAAGTGGTTTTTCCACACTAATACAAGTGCGCAAAGTGGTTTTTCCACACTAATACAAGTGCAAAAGTGGTTTTTCAACACTAACACAAGTGCGAAAAGTGGTTTTTCAACACTAACACAAGTGCGAAAAGTGGTTTTTCAACACTAACACAGGTGCGAAAAGTGGTTTTTCAACACCAACACAAGTGCGAAAAGTGGTTTTTCAACACTAACACAAGTGCGAAAAGTGGTTTTTCAACACTAACACAAGTGCGAAAAGTGGTTTTTCCACACTAATACAAGTGCGCAAAGTGGTTTTTCCACACTAATACAAGTGCAAAAGTGGTTTCCTGCACCAACACAAGTGCGAAAAGTGGTTTTTCAACACTAACACAAGTGCGAAAAGTGGTTTTTCAACACTAACACAAGTGCGAAAAGTGGTTTTTCAACACTATCACAAGTGCAAAAAGTGTTTTTTCCACACTAATACAAGTGCAAAAGTGGTTTCCTGCACCAACACAAGTGCGAAAAGTGGTTTTTCAACACTATCACAAGTGCACAAAGTGGTTTTTCCACACTAATACAAGTGCAAAATTGATTTCCTGCACCAACACAAGTGCGAAAAGTGGTTTTTCAACACTAACACAAGTGCGAAAAGTGGTTTTTCAACAATATCACAAGTGCAAAAAGTGTTTTTTCCACACTAATACAAGTGCAAAAGTGGTTTCCTGCACCAACACAAGTGCGAAAAGTGTTTTTCAACACTAACACAGGTGCGAAAAGTGGTTTTTCAACATTAACACAGGTGCGAAAGTGGTTTTTCCACACTAATACAAGTGCAAAAGTGGTTTCCTGCACCAACACAAGTGCGAAAAGTGGTTTTTCAACACTAACACAAGTGCGAAAAGTGGTTTTTCAACACTAACACAAGTGCGAAAAATGGTTTTTCAACACTATCACAAGTGCAAAAAGTGTTTTTTCCACACTAATACAAGTGCAAAAGTGGTTTCCTGCACCAACACAAGTGCGAAAAGTGGTTTTTCAACACTAACACAAGTGCGAAAAGTGGTTTTCCAACACGAACACAAGTGTGAAAAGTGGTTTTTCCACACTAATACAAGTGCAAAACTGGTTTCCTGCACCAAAACAAGTGCGAAAAGTGGTTTTTCAACACTAACACAAGTGCGAAAAGTGGTTTTTCAACACTAACACAAGTGCGAAAAGTGTTTTTCCACAATAATACAAGTGCAAAAATGGTTTCCTGCACCAACACAAGTGCGAAAAGTGGTTTTTCAACACTAACACAAGTGCGAAAAGGGGTTTTTCAACACTAACACAAGTGCGAAAAGTGGTTTTTCCACACTAATACAAGTGCGAAAAGTGGTTTTTCCACACTAATACAAGTGCAAAAGTGGTTTCCTGCACCAACACAAGTGCGAAAAGTGGTTTTTCAACACAAACAAGTGCGAAAAGTGGTTTTTCAACACTATCACAAGTTCAAAAAGTGTATTTTCCACACTAATACAAGTGCAAAAGTGGTTTCCTGCACCAACACAAGGGCGAAAAGTGGTTTTTCAACACTAACACAAGTGCGAAAAGTGGTTTTTCAACACTATCACAAGTGCAAAAAGTGTTTTTCCCACACTAATACAAGTGCACAAGTGGTTTCCTGCACCAACACAAGTGCGAAAAGTGGTTTTTCAACACTAACACAAGTGCGAAAAGTGTTTTTTCAACACTATCACAAGTGCAAAAAATGTTTTTTCCACACTAATACAAGTGCACAAGTGGTTTCCTGCACCAACACAAGTGCGAAAAGTGGTTTTTCAACACTAACACAAGTGTGCAAAGTGGTTTTTTCCACACTAATACATGTGCAAAAGTGGTTTCCTGCACCAACACAAGTGCGAAAAGTGGTTTTTCAACACTAACACAAGTGCGAAAAGTGGTTTTTCAAC
The DNA here is from genome assembly GCF_964187855.1 of Myxine glutinosa. Lineage (NCBI taxonomy): Eukaryota > Metazoa > Chordata > Myxini > Myxiniformes > Myxinidae > Myxine > Myxine glutinosa. The sequence continues at coordinate 290,247 of NW_027616483.1, forward strand.
ACTAACACAAGTGCGAAAAGTGGTTTTTCAACACTAACACAAGTGCGAAAAGTGGTTTTTCCACACTAATAACAAGTGCAAAAGTGGTTTCCTGCACCAACACAAGTGCAAAAAGTGGTTTTTCAACACTAACACAAGTGCGAAAAGTGGTTTTTCAACACTAACACAAGTGCGAAAAGTGGTTTTCCAACAATATCACAAGTGCAAAAAAGTAGTTTTTTCCACACTAATACAAGTGCAAAAGTGGTTTCCTGCACCAACACAAGTGCGAAAAGTGTTTTTCAACACTAACACAGGTGTGAAAAGTGGTTTTTCAACATTAACACAAGTGCGAAAAGTGGTTTTTCCACACTAATACAAGTGCAAAAGTGGTTTTTCAACACTAACACAAGTGCGAAAAGTGGTTTTTCAACACTAACACAAGTGCGAAAAGTGGTTTTTCAACACTAACACAGGTGCGAAAAGTGGTTTTTCAACACCAACACAAGTGCGAAAAGTGGTTTTTCAAACACTAACACAAGTGCGAAAAGTGGTTTTTCCACACTAATACAAGTGCAAAAGTGGTTTCCTGCCCCAACACAAGTGCGAAAAGTGGTTTTTCAACACTAACACAAGTGCGAAAAGTGGTTTTTTCAACACTATCACAAGTGCAAAAAGTTGTTTTTTCCACACTAATGCAAGTGCAAAAGTGGTTTCCTGCACCAACACAAGTGCGAAAAGTGGTTTTTCAACACTAACACAGGTGCGAAAAGTGGTTTTTCAACACTAACACAAGTGCGAAAAGTGATTTTTCCACACTAATGCAAGTGCAAAAGTGGTTTCCTGCACCAACACAAGTGCGAAAAGTGGTTTTTTCAACACTAACACAAGTGCGAAAAGTGTTTTTCAACACTAACACAAGTGCGAAAAGTGGTTTTTCCACACTAATACAAGTGCGCAAAGTGGTTTTTCCACACTAATACAATTGCAAAAGTGGTTTCCTGCACCAACACAAGTGCGAAAAGTGGTTTTTCAACACTAACACAAGTGCGAAAAGTGGTTTTTCAACACTATCACAAGTGCAAAAAGTGTTTTTTCCACACTAATACAAGTGCACAAGTGGTTTCCTGCACCAACACAAGTGCGAAAAGTGGTTTTTCAACACTAACACAAGTGCGAAAAGTGGTTTTTCAACACTAACACAAGTGCAAAAAGTGATTTTTCCACACTAATACAAGTGCAAAAGTGGTTTCCTGCACCAACACAAGTGCGAAAAGTGGTTTTTCAACAATAACACAAGTGCGAAAAGTGGTTTTTCCACACTAATACAAGTGCAAAAGTGGTTTCCTGCACCAACACAAGTGCGAAAAGTGGTTTTTTCAACACTAACACAAGTGCGAAAAGTGGTTTTTCAACACTAACACAAGTGTGCAAAGTGGTTTTTTCCACACTAATACATGTGCAAAAGTGGTTTCCTGCACCAACACAAGTGCGAAAAGTGGTTTTTCAACACTAACACAAGTGCGAAAAGTGGTTTTTCAACACTATCACAAGTGCAAAAAGTGTTTTTTCCACACTAATACAAGTGCACAAGTGGTTTCCTGCACCAACACAAGTGCGAAAAGTGGTTTTTCAACACTAACACATGTGCGAAAAGTGGTTTTTCAACACTAACACAAGTGCGAAAAGTGGTTTTTCAACACTAACACAAGTGCGAAAAGTGGTTTTTCCACACTAATACAAGTGCAAAAGTGGTTTCCTGCACCAACACAAGTGCAAAAGTGGTTTTTCAACACTAACACAAGTGCGAAAAGTGGTTTTTCAACACTAACGCAAGTGCGAAAAGTGGTTTTCCAACAATATCACAAGTGCAAAAAGTGTTTTTTCCACACTAATACAAGTGCAAAAGTGGTTTCCTGCACCAACACAAATGCGAAAAGTGTTTTTCAACACTAACACAGGTGTGAAAAGTGGTTTTTCAACATTAACACAAGTGTGAAAAGTGGTTTTTCCACACTAATACAAGTGCAAAAGTGGTTTTTCAACACTAACACAAGTGCGAAAAGTGGTTTTTCAACACTAACACAAGTGCGAAAAGTGGTTTTTCAACACTAACACAGGTGCGAAAAGTGGTTTTTCAACACCAACACAAGTGCGAAAAGTGGTTTTTCAACACTAACACAAGTGCGAAAAGTGGTTTTCCACACTAATACAAGTGCGAAAAGTGGTTTTTCCACACTAATACAAGTGCGCAAAGTGGTTTTTCCACACTAATACAAGTGCAAAAGTGGTTTTTCAACACTAACACAAGTGCGAAAAGTGGTTTTTCAACACTAACACAAGTGCGAAAAGTGGTTTTTCAACACTAACACAGGTGCGAAAAGTGGTTTTTCAACACCAACACAAGTGCGAAAAGTGGTTTTTCAACACTAACACAAGTGCGAAAAGTGGTTTTTCAACACTAACACAAGTGCGAAAAGTGGTTTTTCCACACTAATACAAGTGCGCAAAGTGGTTTTTCCACACTAATACAAGTGCAAAAGTGGTTTCCTGCACCAACACAAGTGCGAAAAGTGGTTTTTCAACACTAACACAAGTGCGAAAAGTGGTTTTTCAACACTAACACAAGTGCGAAAAGTGGTTTTTCAACACTATCACAAGTGCAAAAAGTGTTTTTTCCACACTAATACAAGTGCAAAAGTGGTTTCCTGCACCAACACAAGTGCGAAAAGTGGTTTTTCAACACTATCACAAGTGCACAAAGTGGTTTTTCCACACTAATACAAGTGCAAAATTGATTTCCTGCACCAACACAAGTGCGAAAAGTGGTTTTTCAACACTAACACAAGTGCGAAAAGTGGTTTTTCAACAATATCACAAGTGCAAAAAGTGTTTTTTCCACACTAATACAAGTGCAAAAGTGGTTTCCTGCACCAACACAAGTGCGAAAAGTGTTTTTCAAACACTAACACAGGTGCGAAAAGTGGTTTTTCACATTAACACAGGTGCGAAAGTGGTTTTTTCCACACTAATACAAGTGCAAAAGTGGTTTCCTGCACCAACACAAGTGCGAAAAGTGGTTTTTCAACACTAACACAAGTGCGAAAAGTGGTTTTTCAACACTAACACAAGTGCGAAAAATGGTTTTTCAACACTATCACAAGTGCAAAAAGTGTTTTTTCCACACTAATACAAGTGCAAAAGTGGTTTCCTGCACCAACACAAGTGCGAAAAGTGGTTTTTCAACACTAACACAAGTGCGAAAAGTGGTTTTCCAACACGAACACAAGTGTGAAAAGTGGTTTTTCCACACTAATACAAGTGCAAAACTGGTTTCCTGCACCAACACAAGTGCGAAAAGTGGTTTTTCAACACTAACACAAGTGCGAAAAGTGGTTTTTCAACACTAACACAAGTGCGAAAAGTGTTTTTCCACAATAATACAAGTGCAAAAATGGTTTCCTGCACCAACACAAGTGCGAAAAGTGGTTTTTCAACACTAACACAAGTGCGAAAAGGGGTTTTTCACACTAACACAAGTGCGAAAAGTGGTTTTTCCACACTAATACAAGTGCGAAAAGTGGTTTTTCCACACTAATACAAGTGCAAAAGTGGTTTCCTGCACCAACACAAGTGCGAAAAGTGGTTTTTCAACACAAACAAGTGCGGAAAAGTGGTTTTTCAACACTATCACAAGTTCAAAAAGTGTATTTTCCACACTAATACAA